>NC_037672.1:144089699-144356509 GCF_003255815.1 Theropithecus gelada
AAAAAAAAAAAAAAAAAAAAAAAAAAACATACAATAAGAGACACTGGTCCAGAATTATGTGTTTTTGGTTGATCTTTCACCATTCATGTTATGCAGCCTTCTGTGTTGCAAAACCTGGGAATAATTAAGAAAAATGTGCAGTATCAAAACCACAATAATGGCACTAGATATTACATCATTGAAGTGAAACCATGTAGTTTTCATTTCAGGTTCTATGATTTGTTAGTCCAGTCATGTGACACGGGACAAGTCACTTTATTTATACTCAGCCTTTTAGTTTATACATTGAACCTCCTGGGGTCCTGTGGGATTGAAAAATGTTGATGACAGAGAGTGTAAGTCTTTACAAACTCTTGAGTTTCCAGTTCTGTTTTTAAAACATTGCTTGGATTAAATCAGCAAACTGGTTTGTTATTTCTGTTATTTTGTGCCTTTGGAAGGCTGAGCTCTTCATCTCTACTTTTACTGTAATGACTATTACTAAAACTGACATTCCTGACCCAATCCCCCACCAGGACAATCAGGCATTCTCTTCAGGTGTGTGTTCCTTTATCACTAAACTTAGTCACTTTACTAAAGTAACTTCAGACGGGCTTTAGTTTTGAGGACAGGCTGTAACACTAACAAGAAAAAAGGAAAATGTAAAGATGTGGACACGGAGTGATGGGTTGCCTTCCTGATCGTGTTTTCAGAGGCTGAAAGCCCAGAGAACCTGGGCAATTGCTAACCTGCAGTATCTGGAGCAACCAGCAATCTAATGCGAAATTCCTTTCATCTTCCCTCCACACTCCTGTGAAAACCAGGAGGATTTCTGAAAGGCACAGAGATTCTCAATTGTTGCAACGAGGCAGCTTTCTTGTAGTGTGAGTTCATGAGAGCAAGGGCAATTTCATGTTAAACATACACACAAGATGACAGGGAAGTGGGTGAACTGATAGCCCGAAATACATATGCAAACCCTCCCTTGGAAGCTTGCTTTTCACTCTCTTGTACGAAGTTAATGGAAACCAAGGAACTACCATTCCAGAATTGTTGCCCGCTTTAATCCTTAATAACCAAATAAAAATGGGCAGCCTGTATTCGGGAGCAGCTCTAGCAAGCAGACCTCTAGGAAACAAGGCTCCCTGCAGACTTTCCCTTGATCTTAAAGCTTAACTTGAAACATTTATATGCACGGAGCACCTGGCCAGGAGATGTGAGGAGGCCTTTTTTTTTTTTTTTTTTCTTTTTTTCACCTTGGCTCCATTTCTTTCTTTAATAATAAATTCTCAGTTTTCTTTTTTCCCTTCTTGGAAACGGATTCCATTCTAAATAATGTTTTTTGTTCTTTCTTAATAGTTTAAGAAAAGCAAGACAAACTTGAAAACCCCCCATTAACATCCATCAGACTCCCCGCCTGCCGATCAGTATCATCTTCACTTTAGGAAAGATGAAGCAGAAAGTCAGTGTAGGTTAATTCCAATCAGGTTGAGAGCTTCTTTTGTTTGAATTCAAAGGGCTCAGGTTAACCTATTATGCAATTTAGTACCAACTGGCTGCACAAATCTTCTTTCACATACCTTGCTGGGTGAAGAAGAGATGATCATGGAAAGTTGTTCTGACTGCACCAGTTTAAATACGCAGGTGTCTGAATTACGGTCAGAAGTTTAACAGAGGAGGAAAGCTCAAATCTGTCCTAAAATAGTAACGCCGTCTGGATCACATCCTCAACAAGGTTATCATGCATTTAATGGTTAAAAAAATATACAGAGTCTGATATAAAAAAATATACACAGAGTCTTTCCCTCAAATCGGGTCAAAACCAGGACAGACGCTTTACAGTTATTTTGAAATAAATGTATGTAAAGAAGAGAGTACCAACTCATGAGTATCACCAGCCTCTCTCCTCCTTTCTTTCTTCCATCTTTCATTCCTTCTTTCCTCCCCATTTTTATTTCATAAAAGATTTTAAAGACATACCTGAAGACACACTATACACAGGATATAATAGTTGAAATTGGAGCAAAAAGAAAATAGACAAGAAAACTAATGCTGAAGGAAATATTCCAAAATATATATAAATGCAAACCATTCACTCCTGTATGGTTGCTGGGAAGTGGAAGGTGGAACTTTGGCTGGATGGATGCCCTGACTCTAGTCCAGTCCCCAGCACCAATGCTCAAGGGACGTCTAATTCATCTCCTCAACTCCCACCTCACCCTCCTCTAATCTCAGTCTCCATACCTGAGTGATGCCTCTAAAAAGCAAATCGGATGAGGTCTTATCATTGCCTCAACATGTTATTGACTGCCCCCTATACATAGGATAAAGTCAGAATTCCTCAGAGTAGCTTATACTACTAGCGTGACCTGGCACCTCACTGCTGTCCACCTCTCTGGCAATCTCAGAGCCCCACCAGCTACTCTGCCCTCTGGCCACACCAGACCTCGTTCAACAATTCAAATACTCCCTTTCCTGCACAGCTTTTGCAGTGAGCTCCTCTGCCTCTCCACCAGCTGAATTTGCACTTAAACTTCTTCCAGTTCTGGGTCGTGCTCCTCAGACTGGCGTAGGTGCTCCCGAAGCATGTTCCCACCTGTCCTTCCTCGTCACGGCACCTGTCACACTTCATTATTTACTGACCAGCTGGCTTGTGCTGTTTGAGAATGCACTCTCGGAGAGTAGGAGCTGGGTCTAGGTTGCTCCTTATTTCCAGCATCTATCAAAGTGCCTGTCATATCACTATTGTTTACCTATACGTTATTGTTGGCCACAGGCATAAATCATAACAACATCTAACATCAAATAAACATTCACCCTGGGCCAAAAAAAGATGCACCATGTTTTACCTTCTTTATCTTTGTAGAAAAAACATTTGTTCTTCATAATAAAGCCATTATCTTTCTTCACAGTAAAGCTATGAGGTACATTATTATTATCTTCATTTTACAGATGAGGAAACTGAGCCTGCAAGCAAGTGACAAATGATGCTTCCCAACAGCCTAAGCAATAAACAGACAATGTTCAGTTACAAAATTTAGAGTGGAAAAAATTCACAATTGTTGGGGAGAACCATAACTTTTCCCAGATTGTAAAACTTAAAATATTAATTCCCATAGGTTATGTGAAAGCATTGGCCAATGGCCTGATTGTATGGATGGCAGCCTGGGGATCCCTACAGAGAACAAAGTAACAGGCTTTATAACGCCCCTTGCTAGTGTCTCTCAATACAAGCAATGGCACAACACGAAAGCACAATTCACCAGGCTCCCACCTACATCAGGCAAAACACAGGTCTCCCGTGGCCTGGCTTAAACCAAGGGGTTATTTAATTTACCAAAATCAAACCTAGCAAATATTCATGTTGTGACTTTGAGATCATTTTCTCCCTGAGAAGAGGGAGGAAAAGGAGAATCCATAGGAAGGAAAGGCAAGGACTGGTGACTTACTCTAAAGAGAAGGCCAGACAGGTCTGCAGGGGCGCTGCCTCCACCAGCATAGTCTTCCTGACTGATCTCTGAAAAGACATGCTGACCTGGCCCTGATGCCTCCTCCGCCACCTGGAGGCTTTGGTCTCAGTGGCTCCAGGAGCCTTTCTGCTCTCATGGCCGCCGAATCTATGTCTAGGTTACAAATACCTGCTCTTGCGGGGAGAGGGAGGATATTTTATTTTGTTGTATTTAAAAGTGACAACCCTGCTCCCATACCAAAGCTTTGGGTTTGTTTGAGGTTTGATCATCAAAATGGAGAGTTAGTCGAGCAAGGCAATTCTGACTACTTCCTCCTCACCATCTCGGTGCCACTGAGATATAAAGCCTTTGGCAGCAGAAAACCCATGCACACATACATATGCCTGCACATGCATGCACCCACAGGTCTTCCTTTGTGTTGGGTGCAACGGCCCACTTTGGAACTCTGTGCCATTTGCATATGTGTTTCTGAGCCTGATGAAAAATTTTTCTCTGAAACAACCGAGCTTTTACCAATTATTGTCAATCACAGTCTGTATTTCACTATCTTGGAAGCATTCTCCCTACAGCCCTACTGTGGTTATTTTACTCCACTCCATCTACTGCAATATGAATAGAAATCTTAGACCATGTGAACAGAGAGGTTGAAAGAGAGCAAATTTTCTCTTTAGTTGCAACAGTATGATATCTAAAAAAATTAGTTCTATATGTTAGTATTTTTCTATTAAAGCCATGTACCTATGCATCTGTTTTTAAAATATGCACTTGTCTTTCAGACATTTGCAGTATTTCTCAACCTTTAAACAGCCTTCAGGAAAATGACTCTAACATAGATAATGTAAATTTGAACAATATAGACTCCCTTTTTTCCTGGAAGACACAAAGAATAAAATATTATCCATAAAAGTATGAAAGTTTTAGTTTAAAAGAATAAATGCTAGAATCTTTAGAATATTTACCACCCACTTATTTGCTTCTAGGACATTTTGTAAATCGATGAGTCCAATTCTATGAAGTGCAGGAGAATAAAGCTGTCCACGTACATTCTTCCTACTAGTCAGCCATGAAATTTAAAATTCTACAATAATAGATGTATGTAATATTTCTATATATGGTTTTTGATATTACATCCTGAGTTTCTTTTGATTCAACATTTACTAGTTATTTAATACCCTCTTCCTTTCAGTTAATTACTCCATAAAAAACATGGAAACGGTTAAAAGTTCAAAATGACAGAAAAGAGAAGATTGAACTCCTTGAGAAATAAGTCCAAACTTTAGATGCAAAATGACAAACATAAAACAAAAGGAAGTCAGTATATCTGTCCTGGCAAAGAAAAGAAAAGTTCTCCATTTTTCTCATAAGAAAAAAAAGTAATAATCTTAAATTTAGAAAGGGAAATTGAGATTACATTCCTAAACAACAGAATCATCTGGGTGGTGAGAGGTAGAATTTGTCCAGTCTGTCAGGAAGTAAAGATTAGAGCAGACAATATCATCTTAGAGAGTAGAGAACACAAACACTGTAAATGTAATCCAACCTGGAAGAAGCATGGAATGCAGTTCATGATTTCTGGAGGACAGTTCCTTCCAGCCCTAAGAATCGGCAATTTGCCTACCGTTTAGTAAATAGCCTTTACTTAGTGGAGGGTAGCCTAATGCTTTAAAAAAATAAAACATCTATCACAGCCCCTGCTCATTAGTACTATACAGACCTCATGAATCTGTAGTGCTGTATTAATGCCAAGTACTCTCTCACTTAAGTGGTACAGCCTGTGTTCCATTAGACGGGTAAGAAGAGGCACCAGTTCTTTTTTAGCAATCAGGTTTCTTTAAAAAAAATTGCCCATCCTCATCTTAAACTTTTCGATAGCTTGTCAAAATAAGGGACAGTGGAAGCACACAACATAACAAAATATAAACACCAAACCTAGTCCTTGCAAGAAAACTCCCCAGCGTTCCCTACCCTGTTCAATCACGCTGCTCATTAAATAAGTCATTTTAATACTCACTGTCAGCCCAGTCTTCTAGGTGCCAGGATTTTCTTTTGAAGAGAGAAGGTGCTCTGTGGGCCAGCCTTGCGGAAGGGTAAACATGTGGAAACCAGGACAGGGTTTTCTAGTATTTAAAATCTGGCATCTTCTAAATTTAGGGGCACTCCCCTCCCCTCTTTTTGGGCTTAAAATATTTTTAAATTTTATTTTATTTTAATTTTTTAGTTTGCACAGACACAATGTGCTGTGAAACACACCTCAAGTGTCTTTTAAAAATTAAAACAGGGTTGATTTGTAGTGTCAATGATTCCTGCTAATCAAAATCACTGACAATTTTTCAGGAGGGAAGAAGTACGGTTTAGCCCTCTCACTAGAGAGCATTGCTTCATTTTTGTTTTGATCTAAATCTGAATGTTTTCCTGCAGATAATTCTCTTGCATTTTTAAAGGGGAGAAACAGGCAATAAAATTCTAAGAAAATAAATGTTTATTTGGACACACAAATTTCCATCCCTGACCCCAGGCGCATGAGCAGAGCTTCAGGTCCCTCTGCTGGTCCAGCTCAATGGGAGCTGTCAAGGGCAGGTTCAGAGACTTCTACCTCTAAATGAAAACTTGTAAATAGAATGTTGTATTTACTTTTTTCCTACAGCCAAGGACCATCACTGGGATGCAGGGAGTGGTAACTGTGGACTCCAATTATGACAGGAAAAACAAGCAGCTGCCCAGACAGAATTCCTCTAAATTGCGTATCTGACTCAGAAGCCAATGTACATTTCAACACATGCTCCATTTTCTAACCATGCTTTTTTGAAATTGTCTTTTAAAAATTAGAAATAGTTTTTGTGATCCAGAAAATTTATAAGAAGCTCCTTGTCTTTAAAGTCAAGGATTTCTTTTAAAAAAACTAGAGAAACAAGAAGAAAGAAGGCAAGAGAATGTGACAAAGCAGTAATTTTCCCAGACTCTTACCTTCTAGCAAAACAAATCTGTGTAAGCATAGTTTGGTGAGCAGTAGACTTGATTCTTTTCAACTGGAGAGTCACGCTATGGTATTCTGGTACTCTTTTTCTATGAGAATAAAATTGGATTTTAATGTTTTTAAACAGTATGTGTAGCTTAACTGTAAACCCATTCAAGAAAGCACCATTCTCTTTAATTATCATTATGAGGGCCTTTATACAAATTCATGAATTAACACCAGAAAAGGATAGTACTATTTTCTAATACTAGTCTTCATTATATTTTCATACCATTCTTAAATACAAAAATATAATATTAGAGAAAGAAAAAAACTAATGAGGTCACTTAATTCAAATAAGTCAAAGCAAATAATATTTGAACAGTGATTAATTGGTCTAAAGCTATCACTTTAAACCAAAGAGTTAATAATGACCCAGAACAAATAATGACAGAAATATATATATATATTTATTTAGATATATATATCTATATATGTGTGTATATATGTAAATATAGTGTATATATGTATATATACATATATATAGTATATATGTGTATATATACACATATATACTATATATGTGTATATATACACATATAGTATATATGTGTATATATACACATATATAGTGTATATATAGAGAGAAGGTGCTCTGTGAGCCAGCCTTGCAGAAGGGTAAACATGTGGAAACCAGGACGGGGTTTTCTAGTATTTAAGATCTGGCATCTTCTAAATTTAGGGGCCCTCCCCCTCCCTCTTTTGGGGCTTAAATATTTTTAAATTTTATTTTAATTTTTTAGTTTGCACAGACACAATATATATACTATATATGTATATATATACACTATGTGTATATATATACATATATACATAGAGAGAGAGAGAAAGAGAGATAAAGAGAAAGAGACAGACACAAAGAGGGAGAAAAAGAGAAGAGGGAAAATGAGAAATGACAGAGAAAAATACTACTTCACCTAGCTGATGGGACCCTCAAAATTATCCAAAATGATAATGACTTTTTATGTTATACATCCTAGTATTTAATAGAATAGCAATACAGAAACATCCTTCTGGAATGTCTGAAATTATTCCTGCAGAAATCCACTCCTCCCCAGTGCGAGGATCCCCATTCTGAGAAACATACAGGAATGGCAACCCATGTGTGAGCCATCTTTCTCATCACATCAATCCCAACCCACACGCGGGTCTGATCACCTTTGTTTTAGATGCACAGGGTGAATGAATATTCATTACAATTGCTACAGCCCTACTATTTTCACAATGAATTCAACTTTCTAGTAATTGAGATATTTGAGTATTTTTAGTGAAGACCATTTTGCTAAAAAACAAACAAACAAAAAACAACAACAACAAAAACTGTGAGGCAATTTTAAATTACATTGACTTAAAATTCATATTATTTGAAGGATTCTGTTGCTAGAGGAATTAAGGACACGAAGGTCACTTCCAAACTTGTTGATAATCAGAAGCAGATGGACGTGCTATTAAAAATTCAGATACCCTTGCCCACATCAGAGCTACCAAATCAGAATCTCTGAGGACGGGTTCCTGGAATCTTTCTTATTTATTTATTTATTTATTTATTTAGCTTCCAGATTTGGAAACCACTGCTCCAGGATGTTGCAAAATCAAGAGAGATGTTAAATGATTTGAATGAAAACATATTCCCACATCTAGGCAGTTCCCTGCAGCCTCAAAGACTAGAAGAGCTGAGGCCACACCATCTCCAAAAGCACCAGGTATACATGTCTGTGTTCCAAAAATGCACAGAAATAGAATACTGTGTAGTACACATTTTAGGTAAATGAATTGAAAAATCATAATTTAAAATGCTCTACCTTGTTCCCATTGTACAGAGTGATGTATTTAAATTACTAGCTTTTGCGTCTTTACTTTTTAAAATTGGTTGTTGGAAAACAAAATCTATCTCCTTTATCGGGAGTCAAAGCTGCAACATAAAAGAACAATGTTGCCATCTAGTGGTCAATTGAAGACATTCATGAATCAGACCATTGCATGAAGTTTCGTGTTGAAGGAAAAGATAGCTCAGGAAATAATGTAAATATATTTCATAAACGTAAGACCTGAAACTACAAATATTCTAGAAGGTAACATTGTAAAAACCCCTCTAGACATTGGCTTAAGCAAGGATTTCATGACCAAGAACCCCAAAGCAAACGTAATAAAAACAAAGATAAATAGCTCTAAAGAGCTTTTGCACAGCAAAAGGAACAGGCAGCAGAGTAAACAGACAACCCACAGAGTGGGAGAAAATCTTCACAATGTATACATCTGACAAAGGAGTAATAACTAGAATCCGGCCGGGCGCGGTGGCTCAAGCCTGTAATCCCAGCACTTTGGGAGGCCGAGACGGGCGGATCACGAGGTCAGGAGATCGAGACCATCCTGGCTAACATGGTGAAACCCCGTCTCTACTAAAAATACAAAAAACTAGCCGGGCGTGGTGGCGGGCGCCTGTAGTCCCAGCTACTCGGAGGCTGAGGCAGGAGAATGGCGTGAACCTGGGAGGCGGAGCTTGCAGTGAGCCGAGATCGCGCCACTGCACTCCAGCCTGGGTGACACAGCGCGAGACTCCGTCTCAAAAAAAATAAAAAATAAAAAATAACTAGAATCCATAATGAACTCAAATCGGTAAGAAAAAAAAAATCCCATCAAAAAGTGGGCTAAGGACATGGATAGACAATTCGCAAAAGAAGATATTCAAATGGCCAACAAACATACAGGAAAATGCCAGCATCACTAATGATCAGGGAAATGTGAATCAAAAGGACAATATGATACCACCTTACTCCTGCAAGAATGGCCATAATCGAAGAACCAAGAAACAGTAGACGTTGGTGTGGATGCGGCCATCAGGGAACACTTCTACACTGCTGGTGGGAATGTAAACTAGTACAGCCACTATGGAAAACAGTGTGGAGATTCCTCAAAGAACTAAAAGTAGAACTACCATTTGATCCAACAATCCCACTACTGGGTATCCACCCAGAGGAAAAGAAGTCATTATTTAAAAAGGTACTTGCACACACATGTTTATAGCAGTACAATTCACAATTGGAAAATCATGGAACCAACTCGAATGTTGATATGCATCAACCAACAAGTGCATAAAGAAACTGTTATATATATATATATTATATATATAATGGAATAGTAAGCAGTCATAAAAATGAATGAATTAACAGCATTTGCAGTGACCTGGATGAGATTGGAGACTATTATTCTAAGTGAAGTAACTCAGGAATGGAAAACCAAACATCTACGTTCTCACTGACATGTGGGAGCAAAGCTATGAAGACACAAAGGCATAAGAATGACACAATGGACTTTGGGGACTTGGGGGGAAGAGTGGGAAGGTTGAGGGATAAAAGACTACAAACACGGTGCAGTGTATACTGCTCAGGAGATGGGTGCACCAAAATCACCACTAAAGAACTTACTTATGTAACCAAATACCACCTGTACCCCAATTAACTTATGGAAAAATAAAAAATTAAATAAATAAATAAATAATAAAATAATTCCTTATACAATTTCCTTGTTGATGCTAGGAAATTTTACCAGTTCAACTTCATTTACCATCATCTCATCTTTTGTATTATTGTCATGCATTTTGAACTTCATATTTTTATTCTCAAAATAAATTATTTTTGCACAGTCATTAAAAAAATTAGTAAAAAAATTCTATTATTGAGGGGATTTCTCCCAACTACAAATGCTACTACCACCAGACCCCCTTAACCTTCATGCTAGCTTCTAGCTCTAAAATCAAAGTATTGGTCAGCTGACAACAAGGTTGTGTTTCATTTGACTCTAACAATAGTATGACAAATCCTCTCATGTTTCTGTATTTGTGAAGGTTCTAAGGTAGATGTTAATACTGGGAGTTGCTCAAATCATCAGTGATACCACCGTTTGAAGCTGTGGCTGGGCTACTAGTTTCTTCCAATTACTCAAGCTGCCAAGGAAGCTGTAAGCCTCCTTGAAAGGGAGATTTCAGACCCTTCCCCACCTCTGACATCTTAGGGGGTGACACTGCTTCTCCAAGTATTCCCTCTAGAAGCCATCCTAGACTGAGCCCGCCTATGTTCCAAGAGTCAGCTGTGTGAAGGAGTTGGCCTCCCAAATCATCTAAATGAGGGAGACTTTCATGTCTGCACATGTATGCACACTTGACCATAGATATTAGTGCACATATGATCAGCAGGTAAGGAAAGGAATAAATCAAAGAGGTATATTACTAAGTAATTTTAGTTAATTTAATTTTAAATAATTGGTTTCATCTAAGTGATCTCAATTAGGTCATGGAATGTCTTAAGCTGAGCATTACTCTAGCTTAAATTTTTTGTTTCTGAGAGTTACAAGACTGGTCTGAGGACAGCCATCTTTAATAGATGGTGTGTCTTTGAAAGGTGGAGTGTATAACGTTATGTTTCAGAAAACAGCAAAATACCTCTCTTACACATTGAAACAGGGTCCCCTAGTATAGCAGAGGTCCCTAAGGAGCTTCTTAGAGGGAAATCCCAGTCACTACTAATAGTAATCTATTCCTTGTACTTTTCACTTAATGGGACCTATTTCTGTGTGTGCCTGAAAAAAAAGGCATTCTTATGCAAGATTTGTTTCTTGATTGATTTAGGCAATCTGTATTTCCTATCTAATCCTTCGGAAACGAAAAGGCACATGATCGGTGTGAGAGAATGGGTTCATACAAAACCTCCACTAGCCCTCTTGAAGAACTTACAGGTAGCCTGAGGCCAAGGAGATACTGTAGGGCTCTCCTGTTCCAGTCTGTGCATACACAGGAAGATCTGCTGGGAGAGAATATTTAAGGATAACCTGGAGAAAGGGTGACAGAGAATACAAGGCTTATAGCAGCCTTCCAGCTTATATTGCAAACTCCTTGCTGGTAAGGCCTTAGATATTGAGTTTATTGTGTGATTACATGGCCAAGGGAATGGGGTGGGGGATGGTTTCTATGTATCAGAAACTCTTTAGAAATATTAGCTCATTTAATCCTTGGAACAACCCTTTTACGTAGGTAGGATCATTATCCCCATTTTATAAATGAGGATATAAGCTGCATTTCTTTCTTTTATTAGTTTGTTGTGCTTCCTTTTTGTCACTCTCTAATTTATGACATTGGAGCAGAAGGAAAAACATAGGCTTCTTTGAACTTCCGGTAGTTTGGTCATCAAATGTATAAATATATACACGTATATGTTTATTTTGCAAATACTTTTTGAGTACCTACTATGTGCAGGGCATTTGCTTGATACTGTTGAAAATGGGAAGATAAACGCCAAGCCGCAGCAATCAAGATGCTCACAGCCAGTACAGGAGATTAAAAATAAAGACTTAAACTTCACTGTGAGAGTGCAATAACGTAACTGATTATTTCAAAAAGAGAGGAATGGAGCCAGTGAATCCTGTAAATCTCTTTGAACCAGAATTCATCCACAGCTTGACCCCCAATAGATAAATAGCTTTTTTTTTTTTTTTCTTTTAGATGGAGTCTCGCTCTTGTCACCCAGGCTGGAGTGCAATGGCATGATCTCAGCTCATTGCAACTTCTGCCTCCTGGGTTCAAGTGATTCTTCTGCTTCAGCCTCCTGAGTAGCTGGGATTACAGGCACCCAGCACTATGCCCAGCTAATTTTTGTATCTTTAGTAGAGACGGGGTTTCATCATGTTGGCCAGGCTGGTCTCAAACTCCTGACCTCAGGTGATCCACCCACCTTGGCCTCCCAAAGTGCTGGGATTATAGGCGTGAGCCATTGTGTCTGGCGACAGATTAACAGCATTTTTGGATCATATCATTCACTGACTCCCAAAATATCATTCCCTGACTAGATCTTAGCTTACAATTCACCAAGCAACCACAGGAGAATGGTAGAACCGGCCCAGAGGATGCAACCCGGAGAATGGAATTGTGGGGAAGAAGCACCCAAGAAGAGCAGCTGCAACCAGCTCATTAGCACTGGCGTGGAGCCACGGCTTTGACACCAGTCCAGTAACAGGAGTGGCTTCTACCATACTCACAAAATGGTCAAAGGTTCCACTGACTTCATTCTGATCTACAGTATCTTACAAGAATGGCCTAGAATGCTGCCTAGTTTTTCACACATTCATGGAAAAATGATTGCACATTTCCCCTCTCTGGATCTGATATGAAAGACTGTTAGAGAGGCATGGCAGCTAGCTCCTGTAATCCCAGCACTTTTGGAGGCTGAGGTGGGAGGCCTCCTTGAGTCCAAGAGTTTGAGGCTGCAGTGGGCTATGATGGCACCACTGCACTCCAACCTGGGCAACAGAGCAGAGCAAGATCCTGTCTCTGAAAAATAGAAATTAAAAAAAAAGTTTTTAAAAAGACTGCCTAGCTAGCCAAGCGCCTCTCTCTACCATAAATGGTGCCTCTACCTACTCCCTGTCTTAGACCTTTTCATCACTGAGGGTTTTCTGTCATTCTGTAACTGCTATTTACTTCTGTGTCAGTTAGGGTCCCATAAAGATGACTCAGGTTAAGTTATTTGAAAGGGCTCAGGAAACTTCACAAAGCACACTTACCTAAGACTTGAAATAAAGGCAAAAGCTCAGGTATACCAAGAGAAAGAGATTGCACTCAAACACTGGGAATCTGAGACATCTCCAGGCACTAGGTTTCTTCTGATTTGCATAAGGAGGTGCTTGCTCTCCAGATTAAATAACCAAGACTTGTGACATGAACCTGGAAAACCTCTAGGCAGAAGTCCCCCCAAACCCCACACCTCTTTGTTAGCCAAGTCAGGCAACGGGTCATGCCAGGTGAAAGCTATCAACAAACATTCTGGCCCTGGGTTTTGCCAGGGGATTTCTGGACTCTAAACAGTGCATTACAAATCACTGATTAGTTGGTTAGTTAGCCCACTGACCTTCAATTGGGCAAGAGTCAAAACAAAGCATCCAGGCATTCATGGAGGTCAGCATGGAGCTGCCCAGTCAAGCTGTAAAAATAACTGTATGACACAGGTGTGAGCAAAAGAAACTAATTCTGATTAACGTATGCAGCAACGAATTTAGTTAGACTTGGAAACAGGCACATAGCAAGGCAGGCCCTGGACAAAGTAGCAGGAATGACAAGGTGCTGCCAGGACCTAATGGAGTTCCAATCAGTTTTTCAGTTCTTTTGTCTATTTATTCATAGTTCAAATTCACGGTAAAAAGAACATTTCAATAACGAGACTTGGGTTGTGTATCTGTCCCCAGTCTAAGTAAGTATAGGGCTCCTGATAACAGTTAAACTAGACTGGGTGAGAAGTAATTTCTGAAAAGAAAGCTGTTGTTAGAAAGGCAAAACTGACCGGGCTCAGTGGCTCACGGCTGTAATCCCAGCACTTTGGGAGGCCGAGGCGGGCAGATCACTTGAGGTCAGGAATTCAAGACCAGCCTGGCCAACATGGCGAAACCCTGTCTCTTCTAAAAATTAAAAAATTAGCCAAGTCTGGTGGTGGGCACCTGTAATCCCAGCTACTCAGGAGGCTGAGGCAGGAGAATCTCTCGAACCCGGGAGGCAGGGATTGTGGTGAGCCGAGATCGCACCATTGCACTCCAGCCTGGATGACAGAGTGGCACTCTATCTCAAAAAAAAAAAAAAAAAAGAAAAGAAAAGAAAAAAAAAGAAAGAAAGAGAAGAGAAAAGAGAAAAGAAAAGAAAAGAAAAGAAAGGAAAAATTGCATTTAGGGTTGCCAAAACCCAGTCAATGTTCACTACAGCTTGTGACCAACTGTAAGTGAGAAGTCTTGGGCAATTTGTGTAAAATACTTTATGTCTAAAGCAATAGCCTCAAGTCATTTCTTCTGAACATACTGTTCTTTTCTACATTCCTCTCCCTATATTACACTCACCCCACCCACCATATACCACCAGCTGCAGACAGCTATTGTTTTTTAGAAAACTGTATGTACTAGCTGATGTAAAAATGGAAACAAAAAAATAACAACTAGTGGTTTTTAAATAGATTTTACTATAAAACTTATATATGCCATTATAAAAATGTCAAAGTGAAGAAATTTATAATGAAAACCATAAAAATAATTTGTAATTGTACTACATAGAGGTAGATTCCTATAAATATGTTGTTATATTTCCTTCAGGTTTTATATTGCTATTGTAGTTTTGCCTATGCATTTCTATAGTAAGGTAAACATAACCTATTCCTATAATGTTATAATACACAATTTGGACCCTGTAGTCTATTCAGATTTGGTGCGGGGGCCACTGGCTTTTTTTGAAAAACTTTGTTTTATAATGAACATTTTTACTCAAGTTTATGATTTCTCCCCATATACATGCACATATATTTTTAAGAAATTTGTAGTTTGGGTGGCCTTTAAAGAGCCATGTGGATTAACTTTGCCTAAAAGTCTGTGAAGAAACAAAACAACTGCACAACCTCAGGTAACCCTGGAAAACGGTGCCCACAAGGGGAAGCAACTGGAAATCAGCCCAAGAGCTTGCCAGGAAGCAAAGAGGGTGCGAGCCAGCAGAAATCAAACGATTTAGCAAGGGGGGTGGAAGTCACTTAGAGCCAAAGAAATGCCCAGCTAGTCCCTTCTGAGAAAGAAAACACTGTTAATAGCAGAAGTCTAGGTTCTGGCATCAATTTAACTTGCATCGTAGTCTGTTCCCACTTTCTGTCCTCAGTCTGCCACCCCACCAAGAACTTCTATATTTTCTGGTGTCTCCATGCCCTTCCCAGTCCCACTAAGAACCTATTTATAACAGCAGGAGCTCGCCTTGGTCCACTGTGACATGCAGGCTGCTTTGCTGGGAAAGTTCTGCCTGACTCACTGGGGCTGCGTGAAGAGTGGGGAGGGAGTTGGTGAGGCAAGTTTCTGGCGTGACTGTCCTTAGAATGTGCACTGAATTTCCTCAGGGTTCACTGCTCCCGCCTGTGACTCAACCAGAAATGTAGAACATGCATGAAGACTGTGTGAACCACAGGCATTTGATTTGGTGGGTGGGGGGCGTAGGGCTACACTGAATTCATAACTATGGAAATAGATTTTTCTCTGTAAATTTTCTGTCTCCCTTAATCTATAGTGCTACCTGACCCTTTAACGTTGGTCATGAACAAATCACAGAAATATTTTCCTTAAAACATGAGTGAGAGGAAATTCTAAAACTGGCTAGGAGCGATGTTTTAAAATTGCCATGTATTAATACTATCAAATAACCAAATATTATTTGATCATACCAAATCAGGGCGAAAGGTAAAGTTTTTTATGAGATTCAAGTGCAACTTACCTAAAAGTAATATTTTAAAATTGACACCCTGTTTTCCTACAAAAGCTCCATGGTCTATTAATTTGCCAGTGAAAATTACTGAGCTACTTTTTTTGTTAATGAGATAAATGCCGAACACAAATGTGAGTTAAGCTTGACACTGTGAATGAAGCCACTATGATATGTAATGTCAAAGCCGCCTCTCATCAAAAAGCACTACGAGCGTGTCATGTCTAGATCCTGGGGGTAAACCCTTGGTTAATAATAGCGTAGAAGAATCACAAATTTATTCACACTATAATGACATGTAAAGAAAATACAGATTTCCACTTCCTCCTATAATTGAGTCTATCTTTCTCATAAGTGTCTACCTGGTGGATAACAAGAGGAAAAAAAACATAGTCTGACTCAATAATTTAAAATATCCCTTTGGTAAATGCTCCATCTCTGAGGTCATGAATGAGGTCAAGATCAGTCTCTTAAATGTCACTCCAGATCATCTCTGGCTTTATCAGCAAGGAGTGTGGTGTATATGATCCGATGGTGACAGAAAAGACCATAGGCATCCTCTGGACCCTCATTGGCCCCTTAGGCACAGTGACTTGTTCAGGCTGGATTTAAACACTAAATTGTGATGAGCCCATCTCTGGGCTTCCTGCTGGCATCTGCTACTGAAAGGCTGCTGCGTTTCTTGGCTTCATGTGTGGGATTCTGTGAAGTCCACTCATGTTCCAGGCTTGGGTTTGCCATGAGCAAGTGCTGCAGCCTGTCAATCTGCCCCTCCTCTTCCCTCTGCCCTTTGCCTAGGCTGTGCACTTAGCTGTGAGGGCATCCCTTACCCTTCTCCTACTACAGATCCCTGGCCCATTCACTGGAGGCCTGTGGGCTTGTTTGAGTTCCATTCACATCCCAGAGGTGTGAAGTAGACCTGGGAAAGCTAAACCTGGCCCTTCTTCTGCTCAATCCTGTTCTGCTACTCAGTGCTCGGCTGTGGCCATCCTGCCCCCTCCACCATCCCGTGTTGAGGTGGTCACTCTATATGGAAGTTCCTTATAGGGGTCCAAACTGGGCAAATTATTCTTCTTCGACCCAACACCTCTCCTCCCTTGGCTTCTGACCAGAAAGAGAAAAAATGGGGACATGTATGTCTCACCCAGCCTCTCCCATTTTTCTCTCTTTCTAACAATCTCCTGGTAGGGGGAGAGTTGGGTGAGGATTCCCATAGGTAAACTCCACAAACTGCCAGTCTTGACTCTTGAAATTTTAAAGAATCTTGGTTATTAGAAATACCTCAGCTGGCAGAGACACAACAAATAAAGAAAACTTCAGGCCAATATCCTTAATGAACATCAATGCAAAAATCCTCAACAAAATACTGGCAAACTGAATCTAGAAGCACATAGAAAAACTAATCCACCATGATCAAGTAGGCTTTATCCCTGGGATGCAAGGATGGTTCAATATATGCAAATCAATAAATGTGATTTATCACATAAACAGGACTAAAGACAAAAACCATGATTATCTTGATAGATGCAGAAAAGGCTTTTGATAAATTCAACACACCTTTATGATAAAAACTCTCAATAAACTAGGAATTGAAGGAACATACCTCAAAAAATAAGAGCCATCTATGACAAACCCACAGCCAACATCATATCGAATGAGCAAGCTGGAAGCATTCCCCTTGTATACCAGCACAAGACAAGAATGCTTTCTCTCACCACTCCTATTTAACATAGTATTGGAAGTCCTGGCCAGAGCAATAAGGGAAGAGAAAGAAATAAAGTACATCCAAATAGGAAGAGAGGAAGTCAAACTATCATTGTTTACAGATGACATGATTCTATATCTAGAAAACCCCATAGTCTTGGCCCAAAAGCTCCTTTAGCTGATGAACAACTTCAGCAGTCTCAGGATACAAAATCAAAATACAAAAATCACTAACATCCCTACACACCAACAACAGTTAAGCTGAAAGGCAATTCCGGAATGCGATCCCATTCACAGCTGCCACAAACATAATAAAATACCTAGGAATACAGCTAACCGGGTGAAAGAGCTCTAAAATGAGAATTACAAACCACTGCTCAAAGAAATCAGAGATGACACAAACAAATGGAAAAACATTTCATGCTCATGGATAGGAAGAATCAGTATCATTAAAATGGTCATGCTACCTGAAACAATTTATAGATGCAATGCTATTCCTATCAAACTACCAATACCATTCTTCACAGAACTAGAAAAAGTTTGTGTAAGCAAAAAAATCTGATTATAACTTTTTTAACTTAGAACCTTAACTCTAACGGTGTTTCTGTATGGTTTAAATATAAATGATATATTTAGTTTTGGGATATATAAAATTCCCAGTAATGCATCTACCACATATGTGAGGGAATATCACTATGCCTTATTTGGTATATTACCAAGGGTTTTTCCCTATTTGAAAAAGTCACCAAGGTTCTACTTCTTGTTGAGTCACATAGCTGGATAGTTCTGCATGGCTAGCTGCCATACTCAGGATGACTGTGGAGGCACAAATATTCTGTCTTCTGGTGTCATTTGTACCCTAGCATTATGTTGAAATGATTATTAGTTCACTATTTGCCAATTATTATGAAATGCATATTATTTGCCAATTTCTTCTATTCTCCTTTATGTTATAATTAGAACACTCTAATGTGCTCTAATTTAAATAATGTAGTATCTTGTGTTAGCTCTAAAAATTTCTTTCTAAGACAGTAAAAGGAAAAGAAAATATAAAACTATTTGTTGGAGAAGAAGGGATTGGGGAAGCATTGGTCAACAAACACAAAATTTCCAGTTACACAGGAGGAATAAGTTCAAGAGACCTCTTGAACATCATGGTATCTACAGTTAATAACAATATATTGTATACTTAAAAATTGCAAGGAGATTTTAAGCACTTGGCACAAAAAATACATATGTGATGTCATGCATATGTTAAAGAGCCTGATTTAGCCATTCCACAATATACACATTTATCAAAACATCATGCTAGATACCATAGGTATACACAATTTTTAATTGTCAATTTAAAATACATAAATAAATATTTGTTATATAGAGTTGGAATCAGATAAGGTTAAGAGCCACTGTTCTGTGCAGTTCCTATTTTTCTGCTTTCCATATTGAGTGCTTCCTGTGTGCCAGATGCTAAGTATTTCCCAGACTTGCTCTCCTTCACTTTTCCCAACCTTCTATAGATAATATAAAAGTATACAATTTTATATTGGTTTATATAAACTAAAGCTTAAAGAATCTAAGTAAACAAGTAAATGGAAAAATCCAAGTTTCAAGTTCAAGTCCACCTGGCTGCAAGGCCTGGCATCTTAACCATTCCATGTATTTAACTAATGTAGAAAAAGGTCATCTTTTGTAAATATTACTAGCATATTTCTATGTATATAGTTTAACAACCTACTTATTGAAGATATTTATCTAGCAATTAAAAGGAGCAGCAACTAAGCACTAGAGCCTTTTGGTTTTTGTTTTGTGTGGTTTTTAATAAACTCTGTTACCTAATTGCCTTACTCAGCGTATCTCTGTGCTATCATAACTTCTTTAATGTTTTATGTGGAAAAATACTAATCCTTAAAATGTAAGTTATTAGCTAACAATTTTTAAATGCAGTATTTCTCTAGAGTCCTTCATCCAGAAAATCCTAAGTACTTCAGCAACACTAATCCTGTATGGAAAACAGTCCCACCCTCTCTAATTATGAAAAATGACAATGTACATTTCCATCCAAGCTGTTACTTCAGAGAGGAGTCAGATCACAGAACACCTAAAAAGTGCAATAGACTCATCCAGTTTCAGAGAACGGTTTTGCTCAGCAGCCATTGTGCATCTAGGTCAACAGAGAATGTCAGCTGATAAAAATAAAGACAATGATGAGTGCCTGTAATATGACCACCACTTTACGTGTATTATTAGGTTGGTGCAAAAGTTACTGAGATTTTTGCCATTGAAAGTAGTGGCAAGTCAGGCACGGTAACTCACACCTGTAATCCCAGCACTTTGGAAGCCTGAGGCAGGTCCATCACCTGAGGTCAGGAGTTCGAGACCAGCCTGGCCAACACAGTGAAACCCTGTGTTTACTGAAAGTACAAAATTTAGCTGGGCGTGGTGGTGGGCACCTGTAACCCCAGCTACTCTGGAGGCTGAGGCAGGAAAATCACCTGAACCCAAGAGGTGCAGGTTGCAGTGAGTGAGATGGCGCCATTGCACTCCAGTCTGGGCAACAAGAGTGCAACTCCATCAAAAAAGAAAGAGAGAAAGAAAGAGAGAGACAGAGAGACAGAGAGAGGGAAGGAAAGAAGGAAGGAAGGAAGGAAGGAAGGAAGGAAGGAAGGAAGGAAGGAAGGAAGGAAGGAAGGGAGGGAGGGAGGGAGGGAGGGAGGGAGGGAGGGACGGACGGAGGGAGGGAGGGAAGAAGAAAGAGGAAAAAACACAATTACTTTTGCACCAAGCTAGTATTTATTTATTAACCCATGAGTTAGGTATTATCACCTTTATTATACAGAAGAACAACTGAAGGCTCCAAGAAGTTTAAGTGACTTAAGAGACTCCAACACAGAGTGTGCAAGCTGGGATTGGAGCCCAGCATGTTCCATTATGCTAATCTACTCGACTTCATGTGTGTGGGGATTTGAGGCAGTTACAGGGAGTCATATTATGACTGAGGGGAGTTTTGGTGTAGGCTATGGATTAAACCTTCAGTTAAGTCTTGCTTACACCTAGGAAGTCTAATATCCAGTGAATGTTCCCAACTGTCTCTAACACAAGGATTTCACTGGATTTGGGCAGTTAACATGCCACTTCAAGGATGGGAATGTTTCTTGGGAAATCCAACAGTGACAGGAAAGCTTGAGTATACTCTTTAATAGCATGCAAATGATGGGGGTGGAAATTCCCAGAAACGTTTTTGCCACTTTCCTGCACTCTCTCCATTTTTGGTATTGCTATTCGATGGCTCTCATGTCCTAGGAAAGTCGTATTACTGCTGAGAAACTCTTTCTTTAAAGCCATATATAACTTCTATATTCTCATCATCTTCTTTCATTTGTTTTGGGACAGAACTTTAGAAAGTTAAATTGAAAATTTAAAAACTAAATATAAAAGCAGCAGCCACTGGGTGTCACTGATTTACCACTTGAATGTACCTCGTCCCACATATCTATAGCAGGAAAATACCTGGCCATTTTATTGGACTATTTCAAAGTACTTTATGTTCTTGAGTGCTATAGATAAGCAGAAGAATTTAAAATGTTTAAATTAAAATGAATTTTGTGACACTGAGAAGCTCAATGACCATTACTGTATGCTCTGTTACAGCTATTTATAACTGTAAGTAATAATATTCCCATTTTAGAGAGAGATACACTAAAGTAGAGCAAGCTAACAAATTGAGGATGGCAGAGAACACACTCTTGAACTTTATTATTTAAATCAAGACTTTCTGGCTAGGTGCAATGGCTCACAACTGTAATCCTGGCACTTTGGGAGGCCGAGGCAGGTGCATCACCTGATTTCAGGAGTTTGAGACCAGCCTGGCCAACACGGTGAAACCCCATCTCTACCAAAAATACAAAAATTATCCAGGTTTGGTGGTGTGCATCTATAATCCCAGCTACTTGGAAGGCTGAAGCAGGAGAATCACTTGAACCTGGGAGGCAGAGGTTACAGTGAGCTGAGATTGCCCCACTGCACTCCAACCTGGCCAACAAGAGCAAAACTCCATCTCAAAAATAGAAGAAATAAAAAGTAAATCAGGACTTTCATGTTTTATTTTTATTTAAAGATAATTCTTTAAAGCCAGGAATACAGAACCCATTATTTCATTCTTGCTCATATCGCCCCACCCCCAATTCTACATCTAAGATGAAGAAAAAGAAATCATTTCAGAACATTTCCAAAGAATTTCAGGATTCAGCTCCATTCCAAGGTGGCCAAATAGGAACAGCTTTGGTCTGCAGCTCCCAGCGTGATCAACGCAGAAGCCGGGTGATTTCTGCATTTCCAACTGAGATACCTGGTTCATCTCACTGGGACTGGTTGGACAGTGGGTGCAGCCCATGGAGGGTGAGCTGAAGCAGGGCAGGGCGTCGCCTCACCCAGGAAGTGCAAGGGGTCGGGGCATTTCCCTTTCCTAGCCAAAGGAAGCTGTGACAGACTGTACTTGGAAAAATGGGACACTTCCACCCAAATACTGTGCTTTCCCCAAGGTCTTAGCAACTGGTAGACAAGGAGATTCTCTCCCATGCCTGGCTCAGCAGGTCCCACACCCATGGAGCCTTCCTCACTGCTAGCACAGCAGTCTGAGATCGAACTGCAAGGTGGCAGCCTGACTGGGGGAGGGGCGTCTGCCATTACTGAGGCTTGAGTAGGTAAACAAAGCAGACCGGAAGCTCGAACTGGGCGGAGCCCACCACAGTTCAGCAAGGCTGACTGCCTCTATAGACTCCACCTCTGTTGGCAGGGCGTAGCTGAACAAAAGGCAGCAGACAACTTCTGAAGACTTAAACCTCCCTGTCTGACAGCTCTGAAAAGAGCAGTGGTTCTCCCAGCACAGTGTTTGAGTTCTGAGAATGGACAGACTGCTTCCTCAAGCGGGTCCCTGACCCCTGTGTAGCCTAACTGGGAGACACCTCCCAGTAGGGGCCGACAGACACCTCATATAGGGGAATGCCCCTCTGGGATGAAGCTTCCAGAGGAAGGATCAGGCAGCAATATTTGCTGTTCTGAAATATTTGCTCTTCTTCAGCCTCAGTTGGTGATACCCAGGCAAACAGGGTCTGGAGCAGACCTCCAGGAAATTCCAACAGATGTGTTGCTGAGGGACCTGACTGTTAGAAGAAAAACTAACAAACACAAAGAAATAGCATTAACATCAGCAAAAAGGACATCTACACCAAAACCCCATCTGTAGGTCACCAACATCAAAAACTAAAGGTAGATAAAACCACAAAGATGGGAGCAAATCAGAAAAGAAAAGCTGAAAATTCTAAAAACCAGAGCACCTCTTCTCCTCTAAAGGATTGCAGCTCCTCGCCAGCAATGGAACAAAGCTAGATGGAGAATGATTTTGATGAGTTGACAGAGTAGGCTTCAGAAGGTCAGTAATAGCAAACTTCTCCGAGCTAAAGGAGCATGTTCTAACCCATCACAAGGAAACTAAAAACCTTGAAAAAAAGGTTAGATGAATGACTAACTAGAATAAACAGTGTAGAGAAGAACTTAAATGACCTGATGGAGCTGGAAACCATGGCACGAGAACTTCCTGACATATGCACAAGCTTCAACAGCTGATTCAATCAAGTGGAAGAAAGGGTATCAGTGATTGAAGATCAAATTAATGAAATAAAGTGAGAAGAAAACTTTAGAGAAAAAAGAGTCAAAAGAAACAAACAAAGTCTCCAAGAAATATGGGACTATGTGAAAAGACCAAATCTATGTTTGATTGGTGTACCTGAAAGTGATGGGGAGAATGGAACCAAGTTGGAAAACACTCTTTAGCATATTATCCAGGAGAACTTCCCCAACCTAACAAGGTGGGCCAACATTCAAATTCAGGAAATACAGAAAACATCACAAAGATACTCCTCAAGAAGACCAACCCCAAGACACATAATTGTCAGATTCAACAAGGTTGAAATGAAGGAAAAAATGTTAATGGCAGCCAGAGAGAAAGGTCGGGTTACCCACAAAGGGAATCCCATCAGACTAACAGCTGATCTCTTGGCAGAAACCCTACAAGCCAGAAGAGAGTGGGGGGCCAATATTCAACATTCTTAAAGAAAAGAATTTTTAACCCAGAATTTCATATCTAGTCAAACTAAGCTTCATAAGTGAAGGATAAATAAAATCCTTTACAGACAAGCAAATGCTTAGAGATTTTGTCACCACTAGGCCTGCCTTACAAGAGCTCCTGAAGGAAGCACTAAACATGGAAAGGAACAACTGGTACCAGCCGCTGCAAAAACATACCAAATTGTAAAGACCATCAACACTATGAAGAAACTGCATCAATTAATGGGCAAAATAACCAGCTAACATTATAATGGCAGGATTAAATTCACACATAACAATATTAACCTTTAATGTAAATTGGCTAAATGCCCCAATTAAGAGAAACGAACTGGCAAATTGGATAAAAAGTCCAGACCCATTGGTGTGCTGTATTCAGGAGACCCATCTCACATGCAGAGACACACATAGGCTCAAAATAAAGGGATGAAGGAAGATCTACCAAGCAAATGGAAAGCAAAAAAAGCAGGGGTTGCAATCCTAGTCTCTGATAAAACAGACTTTAAACCAACAAAGATCAAAAGAGACAAAGAAGGCCATTACATAATGGTAAAGGGATTAATTCAACAAGAAGAGCTAACTATCCTAAATATATATGCACCCAATACAGGAGCACCCAGATTCATAAAGCAAGTCCTTGGAGACCTACAAAGAGACTTAGACTCCCACATAATAATAATGGGAGGCTTTAACACCGCACTATCAATATTAGACAGATCAACGAGACAGAAGGTTAACAAGGATATCCAGGACTTGAATTCAGCTATGCACCAAACAGACCTAATAGACATCTACAGAACTCTCCACCCCAAATCAACAGAATATACATTCTTCTCATCACCACATCGCACTTATTCTAAAATTGACCACATAATTGGAAGCAAACACTCCTCAGCAAATGTAAAAGAACAGAAATCACAACAAACTGTTTCTCAGACCACATGCAATCAAATTAGAACTCAGGATTAAGAAACTCACTCAAAACCGCACAACTACATGGAAACTGAACAACTTGCTCCTGAATAACTACTGGGTAAATAACGAAATGAAGGCAGAAATAAAGATGTTCTGGCTGGGCATGGGGCTCATGTCTGTAATCCCAACACTTTGGGAGACCGAGGCGGGTGGATCACAAGGTCAGGAGATCGAGACCATCCTGGCTAACATGGTGAAACCCCATCTCTACTAAATATACAAAAAATTAGCCAGGTGTGATGGTGGGTGCCTGTAGTTCCAGTTACTCGGGAGGCTGAGGCAGGAGAATGGTGTGAACCGAGGAGGCAGAGCTTGCAGTGAGCGGAGATTGTGCCACTGGACTCCAGACTGGCTGACAGAGCAAGACTCCATCAAAAAAGAAAAGAAATAAAGATATTCTTTGAAACCAGTGAGAACAAAGACACAATGTACCAGAATCTCTGGGACACATTTAAAGCAGTTTGTAGAGGGAAATTCATAGCACTAAATGCCCACAAGAGAAAGAAGGAAAGATCTAAAATTGACACCCTAACATTGAAATTAGAAGAACTAGAGAAGCAAGAGCAAACACATTGAAAAGTTAGCAGAAGGCAAGAAATAACTAAGATCAGAGCAGAACTGAAGGAGATAGAGATACAAAAAACCCTTCGAAAAATCTATGAGTCCAGAAGCTGGTTTTTTGAAAAGATCAACAAAATTGATAGACCGCTAGCAAGACTAATAAAGAAGAATAAAGAGAAAAATCAAATAGATGCAGTAAAAAATGATAAAGGAGATATCACCACCCATCCCACAGAAATATAAACTACCATCAGAAAATACTATAAACATCTCTATGCAAATAAACAAGAAAACCTAGAAGAAATGGATAAATTCCTGTACACATAAACCCTCCCAAGACCAAACCAGGAAGAAGTTGAATCTCTGAATACACCAACAGGCTCTGAAATTGAGGTAATAATTTTTTTTTATTATACTTTAAGTTCTAGGGTACATGTGCACAATGTGCAGGTTTGTTACATATGTATACATGCACCATGTTGGTTTGCGCATGCATTAATTCGTCATTTACATTAGGTATTTCTCCTAATGCTTTCCATCCCCCAGCCCCCCACCCCAAAACAAGCCCCAGTGTGTGATGTTCCCCACCCTGTGTCCAAGTGTTCTCATTGTTCAATTCCCACCTATGAGTGAGAATATGTGGTGTTTGGTTTTCTGTCCTTGTGATAGCTTGCTCAGAATGATGGTTTCCAGCTTCATCCATGTCCCTGAAAAGCAGATGAACTCATCCTTTTTTATGGCTGCATAGTGTTCTGTGGTGTATATGTGCCACATTTTCTTAATACAGTCTATCACCGACGGACATTTGGGTTGGTTCCAAGTCTTTGCTATTGTGAATAGTGAATTGAGGCAATAATTAATAGCCTACCAACCGAAATTCCACGACCAGATGGATTCACAGCTGAATTCTACCAGTGGTACAAGGAGGAGCTGGTACCATTCCTTCTGAAACTATTCCAATCAATAGTAAAAGAGGAATTCCTCCCTACTCATTTTATGAGACCAGCATCATCCTGATACCAAAGCCTGGCAGAAACACAACACAAAAAGAAAAGTTTAGACCAATATCTCTGATGAACATCAATGCTAAAATACTGGCAAACTGAATCGAGCAGCACATCAAAAAGCTTATCCACCACAATCAAGTTGGCTTCTTCCCTGGGATACAAGCCTGGTTCAGCATATGCAAATCAATAAATGTAATCCATCACATAAACAGAGCCAATGACAAAAACCATATGATTATCTCAATAGATGCAGAAAAGGCCTTCAACAAAAATCAACAGCCCTTCATGCTAGAAACTCTCAATAATCTAGGTATTGATGGAACATACCTCAAAATTATAAGAGCTATTTATGACAAACCCACAGCCAATATCATATTGAATGGGCAAACTGGAAGCATTCCCTTTGAAAACTGGCACAAGACAAGGATGCTTTCTCTCATCCCTCCTATTCAACATAGTGTTGGAAATTCTGGATAGTGCAATCAGGCAAGAGAAAGAAATAAAGGATATTCAATTAGGAAAAGAGGAAGTCAAATTGTCCCTGTTTGCAGATGACATGATTGTATATTTAGAAAACCCCATCATCTCAGCCCAAAATCTTAAGCTGATAAGCAACTTCAGCAAAGTCTCAGGATACAAAATCAATGTGCAAAAATCACAAACATTCCCATACACCAATAATAGACAGACAGCCAAATCATGAGTGAACTCCCATTCACAACTGCTTCAAATAGAATAAAATGCCTAGGAATACCACTTACAAGGGATGTGAAGGACTTCTTTAAGGAGAACTACAAACCACTGCTCAGTGAAATAAAAGAGGACACAAACAAATGGAAGAACATTCCATGCTCATGGATAGGAAGAATCAATATCGTGAAAATGACCAGACTGCCCAAGGTAATTTATAGATTCAATGCCATCCCCATCAAGCTATCCATGATTTTCTTCATAGAACTGGAAAAAACTACTTCAAAGCTCATATGGAACCAAAAAAGAGCCCACATTGCCAAGACAATCCTAAGCAAAAAGAACAAAGCTGCAGGCATCATGCTACCTGACTTCAAACTATACTACAAGGCTACAGTAACCAAAACAGCATGGTACTGTTACCAGAACAGAGATATAGACCAATGGAACAGAACAGAGGCCTCAGAAATAATGCCACACATCTACAACCATCTGATCTTTGACTCTGACAAAAACAAGAAATGGGGAAAGGATTCCCTATTTAATCAATGGTGCTGGGAAAACTGGCTAGCCATATGTACAGAGCTGAAATTGGATCCCTTCCTTACACCTTATACAAAAATTAATTCACGATGGATTAAAGACTTAAGTGTTATACCTAAAACCATAAAAACCCTAGAAGAAAACCTAGGCAATACCATTCAGGACATAGGCATGGGCAAAGACTTCATGACTAAAACACCAAACGCAATGGCAACAAAACTCAAAATAGACAAATGGGATCTTATTAGAGCTTCTGCACTGCCAAAGAAACTACCATCAGAGTGAACAGGCAACCTAGAGAATGGGAGAAAATTTTTGCAATCTTCCCAACTGACAAAGCACTAATCATAATCTACAAAGAACTCAAACAAATTTACAAGAAAAAAACAAACAACCCCATCAAAAAGTAGGCAAAGGATATGAACAGATAACTTCTCAAAAGAAGACATTTATGCAGCCAACAGACACAAGAAAAAATGCTCATTGTCACTGGTCATCAGAGAAATGCAAATCAAAACCACAATGCGATACCATCTCACGCCAGTTAGAATGGCGATCATTAAAAAGTCAGGAAACAACAGATGCTGGAGAGGATATGGAGAAATAGGAATGCTTTTATACTGTCGGTAGGAGTGTAAATTAGTTCACCATTGTGGAAGACAGTGTGGCAATTCCTCAAGGATCTAGAACTAGAAACACCATTTGACCCAGCCATCCCATTACTGGGTATATGCCAAAAGGATTATAAATCATGCTACTATAAAGACACATGCACACACATGTTTACTGCAGCACTATTCACAATAGTAAAGACTTGGAACCAACCCAAATGCCCATCGATGATAGACTGGATAAAGAAAATGTGGCACGTATACACCATGGAATACTGTGCAGCCACGAAAAAGGATGAGTTCATGTCCTTTGTAGGGACATGGATGAAGCTGGAAACAATCATTCTGAGCAAACTATCACAAGGACAGAAAACCAAACACCGCATATTCTCACTCATAGGTGGGTACTGTACAATGAGAACACTTGGACACAGGGCGGACATCACACACCAGGGCCTGTCATGGGGTGGGGGGCTGGGGGAGGGATAGCATTAGGAGAAATATCTAATGTAAATAATGAGTTGATGGGTACAGCAAACCAACATGGCACATGTATACCTATGTAACAAACCTGAACATTGTGCACATGTACCCTGGAACTTAAAGTATAATAATAATAAAAAAAAAAGAATTTCAGGATTTAGATTATGTTCCAAGTACCTAAAACATGCTATTAGGTGCCATCATTTAACATATGTCTATTCTGATATTTACAGCAGTATCTTATCTAATCCTAACCACAAAACAATAAGTAGGTTATCATTATCCTCAGATGAAAACAATATCTGGGACTCAGAGAGAGTAAGTAACTTATAATAAGATCCCAAAGGAAGCAAGATGAAGACTTCAGATATAAGCCCACATCTTTAGCTCCCAAGGCCATGATCCTTCTGCTACACCAGGCTATATCTTTATAAAAACTTTATCTCTATTTTTGGCCACATCCCTTTCAAAACCACTTAATGTTGTACCAAACCTTTGGTTAACCAACTAGTAGGTGATAAAAATATTAAATGCAGACAACTGTCATTTTAGATCATTTTAAGATGACTTTGTCACTGAAGATTATTTCCCAGGTAATTCCATTTGCCAACGGAATTAGTTACAGTCTCTTATCCCCCAAAGATTACACATTTTCCCCAGACTCCTCAGGGTGAAATCTGGTCTGGGATTTAGTGTCTCTAGATCTTCTGCTGTCTAAGCAGAACAGCTCTTATCTCTTTCCACAGTGGATGTGTTCCTGCTCTCTCATTTTTGGCTTGAAAATAGCCATCTATCTGGAGAAATGTACTCCTTATTTAGGCTAAAGCATGATGAAAGGCCTTGGGGTTATTTGTTTATCTTCCAAATAGGTACAGGGAGAGCCCAGCAAGGCTATAAAATCTTAAGCTTCCTGATTCTCCCTTGCCAAAAGGATTAGGCTCAGAGCTGGAGGACTTTCTCGGGAGAAGATAAGATAGTGTGTCTGTATTACCATTCGCTCCTGCCAAGTTCCTGCTCTGCAATAAGCCAGCTTTCTTGTTAATGGCCATCTCACTCCTTCTCTCCTGGAATTGCACCTTGATTGTGGATTTTTCCTTCTTTAACCTACAGTCAAAACATTATGAGTTGTTTTTCACTCTCTCACTCTAGATCCTTGGGTTTCTTCTTAGATCTGGCTATGGTGGTAATTTTTCCATGGACCCTGTATAGTCTGGCAAACAATCTCATTATTTTATATTTTAAAAAGGAGTTGGGTTCTAAAAGACAATGTTCTTTTAATCTTTCCATTCTTCATTTTAAGGAAAATGCAGTATTTTTCTCATCATGCTCAGCAAATCTCTGATATTTGGAGGATGATAGGTATCTTCTTCTCCTGCTCCTTTCAAACATATTTTTATAATAACATCAAAACGCACCTGAAAAACTGATACAAAACTCAAGCTTCCTCTCTTGATGATGATTTTAAAACAGAGATTAAATAAATGCACAAGAGATGCAATCTAACTGAAACTCAATTTTATTTATTAAAAATAATATTACAAATTTTATCTTAAAACTAGATTATTTACAGAAAAAAAGCCTACAAGTAATATATGGTTTTTAATACCAGCCTCTCTACTGCCCATATGATCTCGGTTGTTGGTTACAGTACTGGGGTATGGCTGTTTAGGAGGTGTGGGAATGGATTTTAGACATATTGTGATACGTTACACACAAGGTTATCTGCAAAAATGCAGAGAAAGCATTCAGTCTCTTTTTGCCCCCAACTTTTAATAGAAGCATTTCCCATCTTTTTCTGCTTTCAAGTCACCTGGCCCTGCCGCCTGCTGGCCCTACCACCACCATCACACAGTCCTTACCTTCTCAGTGGACCTTTGCAGGGGCACCATCCTGACCCCAAGAAATGGATGGGCTATATTGTTTGTCACTTCCAAATCCAGCACACAGGTACTAAGTGACCACTATGTGCTAGTCCCTGATTTCACAGAGCTGATGCTACTATGTCATTTCCCTCCCTCTTTAGTTATTGCTGCTAACAGCACGGTTAGTTGAGAAACTGGCCAAAGCCCATAACCAAGAATGGACAGGGGAAGGCTTCCAACCAAAACTGAAACTCCTAAGCAAACATGATACTGCTCCTGAGGTTTATCACAATTACATTAGGAGAGTTTTTCCTCTCCCATTCCTGTTCTTTCACTTCATCTAATACATTTCCCAAGAGAATAAGCAATAGAAAATAAAATAGAATAAGGTACCTTAAGTTAGTGGATATTCTAAATGATAAGGCATTAATACAGATGAAATGGGTATCTTGCACTCTTAAAATTAATAAATGCTACATAAAATGTGACATGTAGCTGAATATAAGTATATGATGATATAAATACATCAGCATCTGTATTTATATGTACATGATTTTTTTCTTCTTTTGCAAATGAACTTTAGCCATTGGTCATTACAAAGATCAGTGTAATTGTCTTATCCAGGGAAACCCGCTTTAGGAAAATGTGTCCATTTGGAGTACACATTTCCAACAAGTAGGCAGAAGGCTTTGCCCAGCTCATGCCAGTTGGGATTGGGAAAGCAGGGGGGATAACTAAATATTCCTTTTAAAAAGAGTTACCACCAGAATTGTCTCACTCTTACAATCCACATTAACAATTTTAAAGGTGAAATGTTTCCAAAGCCGGAAATATACTAAGGCATTGTCTACTGAGGAATAATGGAAAATTCTGCCTACATAAAGAGAATTAATGAAAATCAGAATTTGCATTTTAGAGAACATATTAGGAAAACTTGGCAGAGGTGAAAAGTATTCTCTGTCATCTTATTACAGTTTTATTGCCATCATCTCACTTTCTGGTACTTTGCAAAGGAACAGTTCCCCCTGACAAGTACGCTTTGCTCTCAGAGACCTACTGATGCCCTAATGATGCTGCAAATGTGATGGTGAAATCCAGACATTCCGCTTATGGACTGTTCATATTAAAACATAACCGTTCAGTTTCTCCAGCACAGACACCACTGTCTCATCCAGGTGTCAGTCATGATGGCCAGAACAAGCGTGGCAGGTGAAGACCACCACTATGGAATTCCTGCCACCCAGGGCTCTGCTGCCAGGTGACTTCACCCCTGCTCAAGAGATTACAGCAGTTTAGAAGTTCATCCCTGTTTCACCTGACCTTCCCCACTCCTACCCAGCATCACTTCTGCTTAGAGAGCAGAGAAATCACAGAAGTTGGTCCTTGTTGAATGCTGTTGGTCCTGACCGAAGTGGCCACTAGTCCCTAAAATACCATAATCTGGTAAGAACAGAGCCATGCACAGGAAGCAAGCCAGGCTTGCTTCCATTCCTCCTGACACGAGTTGCCCACCTAGTCAGAAAACTCTCAACCACTGCTGACTGAACGAGGCCTTTTTCTCTCACTCCCACTCCAAAGATCAGAGCAATAGTCTCCATAAAGCAGGTAGTGTAAAGAAATTGATTATGACTTAACTAACTAGAAGAATAATATAGAGGTATTGCAACTAGCAATCTCATAAGCCCTAACACAATGGTAATATTTACTTTATGCTGCTAGTCAATTCAACTGGCTGCTAAAATGTACTTGGGTAACTAACCCAAGAAATGTATAAAGTAAATATTTGGGTTTTTTTGATGTTGTTGTTGTTTTTTAAGATGGAGATTCACTCTGTTGCCCAGGCTGGAGTGCAATGGCACCATCTCAGCTCACTGCAACCTCCGCCTCCCAGGTTCAAGCGATTCTCCTGCCTCAACCTCCTGAGTAGTTGTGATTACAGGTGCCCACCACCACATTCGGCGAATTTTTTTATTTTTAGTAGAGACAGGGTTTATGCCATGTTGGTCAGGCTGGTCTCAAACTTCTGACCTCAGGTGATCCATCAGCCTTGGCCTCCCAAAGTGCTGGGATTACAAGCGTGAGCCACCGCACCTGGCCTAAAGTAAATGATTTTTATAGACTGTTCTCCAACAAACAAACAGTAACCAAATGTCTCAAAATGTTAAATTATCTGTTTAAACATACTATTCCAAACATTATATGCTGTGATATAAGATTGTAATAAAAAGGAAGACCCAGCGTCTGGAGTGACACACCTCAAGGAGCAGGGAGCTTGCAGGTGACATGTTCTTTAAAGACACAGGGAGTGTCACAATGGCTATTATAAAAAAGATGAGAGGTGAATGTTAGTGAGGATGTGGGGAAAAGGGAACCCTAGCACACCACTGGTGGGAATGTAAATCAATACAGCCATTATTCAAAACAGCATACAGGTTCCTTAAAATAAAAAAATAGAACTACCATATGATCCAGCAATCCCACTTCTGGGTACATATCCAGAGTTCAAAGAGACATCAACACTCCCATGTTTATTGCAGCATTATTCACAATAGCCAAGTTATGGGATCAACTTAAGTGTCCAGCAATGGATGAATAAATAAAGAAACTGTTGTCTATATACAAAAAGGAATATTATTCAGCTATAAAATAGAAGGAAATCCTGTCACCTGTGACAACATGGATGAACCTGGAGAACATTATGACAAGTGAAATAAGCCAGCACAGAAAGACAAATACCATGTTCTCACTTACATTTGGAATTTAAAACAGTCAAACAGAGTAGAGATGGTGGTTACTAGAGACTGAGGAGTCAGGGGAATGAGGAGATGGTGGCCAAAGGGCCTGTTCAGTTAGATAGGAGGAAGAACTGATAAGTATTCCAAGCGAACAGAAAAGACACAAGCAGTGTGTCCTGACTTTGCTTTGGGTTTTTACTCTCCCTTACTCTAGCACCCTAGCATAGGTATCTTTTGTGCCTTACCCTGAAGTGGAACAAATAAGGAAAAGTGCAGAGAAGGTAGAGTGGGAAGGATAAATTATTTTTCTTTCTCTATGACAGTTTTTTTCTTATTCTACTTCAGAAAAGAACCACTTGGAAACAGGCGTGAGACTAGAGAAGTTGCTAACTGAGCAATTTGAATATTCAGAGGACACCCACCCTACGAGCTTGAATTATGGGATCCTGGAAGGACACTTGATGCCAAATTGGCCTGAAGCAAGTGAAGAAGAAGCCTGAGGATGTCTGGCCCCTTAAGAATCCAGGATAACTTTTTAAGGAACTCTCTCATTAAGTTCTAGGAATAAAGTCAAGCTTAATCAAGCTGTGAAAAACGGAGAGAAGTTGTTCCTTAGATCTGATTTTCTTTTAAAAACATACTCCCTTGAGCTCCTCTTGGAAGCGAGGACCTTATAATATTGTTTGAGTTCAACTAAACTGTGCTGGAGTACAGACCTCATTACTTTAGAATCTATGTGTGTATGTGTGTGGTAATATCATTTTCCTTTTTAGAAAACCAGAGCTTATTTCCAAACTCTTACATTTTAGGAATCAAAACGTTTGCAGGTTAAATCTACAACCATAAACATCTGGAATGATGTTAAAGTTCGAATCTAGTCAACTGCCTGAATTGTTTATTCCAATTGCTGTACTTTGATAAATGTAACTACGATACCTACTCAGTTTTCCAGATTTGTTCACTTCCTCATGGTAAGATTCAATTCAACATGTCGTAAACCTGAAAGAATTCTTGTTGCCAAGATCAAAGTATTCTAGTCATTTCACAGGAAAACTGATGTATAAGCAAATCGACCATCTAGGAATTAAAGTAATATAAAGCACCAGACCAAGTAAAAAACTACTGATGGGCCAGGCATGGTGTCTCATGCCTGTAATCTCAGCACTTTGGAAGGCTAGAAGGCAGGATTGTTTGAGGCCAGGAGTTTGAGACCAGCCTGGGTAAAATAGCAAGACCCTGTTTCTAAAAAAAAAAAAAAAAACCAACTATTGATACTAATTACGATAAAAACAAAAGAATAAATCAGAACAGAAGGAAAACAAGGAGAACCTGATGCAAACCAATACCCTTTCCTGGTTGGGTGCAAAAAATAACAATATTTTGTATATAAATAGCCTCACCCAACAAGAAATTTTATGTCTCTTTTAGAAGAAGATGAATATCTTTGTAAAAATGTTCCGCAGATGTGCAGTTACTCCCAGATGCATGTGATGGGGCCCAATATTAACTGTGCTTTAGAAATTACAATCTCATAAAGAGAGTGACTTTGCTACCACTGAGACTGGTTTCTTAAAATAGCCAGCTCAACTACTGTTGTCCAGATGTATTTTCGTCTTTGTCTATCTCTACTGTGAATTATTTAAAACAGTGTATTCTGTAGTTTGAATATAGCCCACATTTCAAATTAAGTTCACAAAATTTTGTGCTCAATGTACAATTTCCATTTAATAGAAATAGTTCTATAAATCCATTGTATCACTGAAAGGCAATATGAAGCTAAACACAAGAATATTTCTAAAACCCCCATTTTATCCCAGGAAAAATTAATCTTTGAACAAAAATATCATGCAAATATTTATTTGCCAAGAATTATGAGCATGATCTAGAAAACCACATTTATAAACAAACTCGTTGGGCTGTTTTAAAAGGCTCTCCACCAACATGGTTCTTTCATGTTGTTTTAATTACTTTTGTAGAAATGTATTGTGTATGCAAGACCTACATGCTTTTTGGCTGGATAGGAAAGCTCCATTTTTAAAAAGTAAAGATGTGTTACAGTATTTCCACTATAGTAATTTATTGAGATCAAATTCTTCCAATAGCTCAGCTACCTCCTACAGGGACAAATTTTCTGAAAAACAAATGGAGCAAATGGAGAAAGAAGGAAGTTCAGATCATAGGATTGGAAACCTAGACATTCACCTCTGCCCTCTCTGAATTACTGGAAATGTTTCAGGTCAAACAATAATTTATGGGCCCTCCTAGTGGCCTTTGATTTCATGATACTGGTTTTTAGGTCTCTAAATCCATTCCAAGGCAATTCTAAGCAAAATTTAGAAGCCCTGTGTGTTTAACATTACCCGTATCAGTTTCCTTGGCTCCACTCTAATTGCCACTTATTCAATAAGCTGGTAAAAATTGTAACAGCTGCCACCAAACCAACATATGCACCCATGCCCAACCAATTTATAAATAAGTACATATTTGTACCTAAGTAGATATGTTAGACTTACTCTACTGTATTTTGACAGTGTGGTCTTATGATGTTATATGGATTGATGTCTCCATTAAAGAAAGTTAATATTTCTGTGACAATTATCTGGGGAAAGGAAGTTCTTCAGACAGAAAATCCAACCTTGGATGACAGACTTTCAATTCATTCATTCGCCCATTCATTCATTCATTGAATATTTATTGAATGCTTACTACCTACCTGGCAGTGTTCTCAGCCCAAATCATTGCCCAAAACTAGAAACTGTATATCCAGCTGCCCATTCAGTGTTTCCACAAAAGTACCTAATGGACATCTTTAAGTCTACGTGTGCACAACTAACCTTACATTGCAACTTCCCACTGTGTGCCACCCACTCCTCCCCATGTCAGCCGATGGCCATTCTATGCTTCCAGTTGCACAAACCAAAAGACTTGATGCCTTTCTTCCTTTCACAGTACACATCCTATCTATCAGGAAATCTTGTTGGCTCTTCCTTCAAAATATATCCAGAGACTGACTTCTTTCCACCATTTTAACCGCTGTCACCATGCTCTCATCCACCATCGTCTCTACACCGGCACCTCAGCTTTCACCTTGCCTCCCTATAGTCCGTTCTCAGCACCACCCCACAGATATTTCTGATAAAATTTAAGTTCAAATCATGCCACTTATCTGCTCAACACCCTCCATTGGTTCTGCCTTTCACTCAAGAAAAGCCAAACTTCTTATTATGGCCTTTAAGGTTCCCATGACCCCTCATCCTTCCTACCTCTCTGAGATCATCCTTTCTCTTGATAGCAGCCTCTGCACCCTCCCTCTAATTAGCACTCTCCTCTAATTATCTAATAGTGACTAACTTAAGGTTGAGGTGCTGGTTCTTCTCTCTGCCTCCTGCTCTCCCTCTATATATTCATGTGGTTCATTTGTGCACCTCTTTCAAACCTTGTCTTAAATTTCACCTTCTCTATGAGGCTTCCCTTACCACCCTATTTTGCATTGCAAAACTACCCCACTCCACCACTCCCTCCCACAAACATAAAAACTCCCCGCTGGAAATTCCAGTCCCCCTTTACCTATCTATCATCTTCTGTAGCATTTATTTCACTCTAACCAAACTTTTTTTATGTTTTGTTATTGTCTGTTACTTAAAAATGTTTTGTTTTTGTCTCTTTGGCTTCCTGATGTATCCCAAGCATCTGGCATAGGGTGGATGCTCAGTGAAAAAATTCTTCAATGAAAGAATGTGAGTAAAACAGATGTGATCTCTGCCATTGAGAAAGTTACAGTCCACAGGAGTGATAACTCCTATCTCTTGAGACTTTCCCTTGTGGTTGGCATCTCTATGGGCCTAGAGGGGCCTAAATATGCTACAGGACATCCCCAGGCCAGGGAGAAAGGGTGGCCTCTGCCACACACCTGGCCTGGAGCTGCTGGACTACAACTTGAAGACAGAGTAGTTATTCCTTAAAATCCCAATTACTTAATTTCATGCTCTTATTTCTCTTTACCTTCAGGTATCCGTAAATGGTTAACAAAATCTTATTTGAATGTTGCTGCTTGCATTTTATTGTGCTCTGAAGAATTCTCAGAAGCAATGTATCATCATTTACAGTCAGTCCAATAATGGAGGCAGCACTGCCAGAGATCAGCTTAAATGTGGAGTCACAGGGCAAGAGGACTCTACTGAGGACAAGGTCAGGGGGCATCACCCCTCCTCTCTCAACACTGGCTTCTGCACCCTTCCTCTAACTAGAAGAGTTGCCCTATCTGCACAGCTCCACAAGGCCACTCTTGGAAATGGATGGAATTTTCTCAGGTTGCTGGTGGGTTTCCTTAACAGCCTTCATGCTGCACACTGCAAGCAGTGCCGTGCACCTCAATCTGCTCTGCCCCATGTGACCTCACCTCCTGCAGTGGCTCATATTCAACCTACCCCCAATCTTGTGAAAATTTCTACTTTCTCAGAGAAAGTGGGCTCAAAGAGTCATTAGGAGGTAAAATCAATACTTTTTAATCCAATGGATTTCTAATGTATTGCTACTTGGTAATGTGACTATCTTGGGTAACCTGGAAGAAACCTGTTGGGACAGGAGGGCCTTCCAGGCCTCCTAGGCCATGCGTTATTGACATCTCAGGACTCGCCACCATGATAAAGCTCCTTCTCAATGTGGTGCCCTGCTCAAGGAGCTCACATTTGGTGCTTGGGAATATTAATGTTCTGGAAAACTCAGGAAGAAAGGAAAACTAGATCATCCAATTATTTCCTGATGATAATAAATTGGGGTAAAAGGATAACTGTTTAAAGTCATAAAAGTGCCATTTAACAAAATATTCACATTCTACAAAAATAGTGATTCTCTTCCATGCCTAAACAATGTAGTCATCTGAAGAAATTCTCTCACTTACCTTTGTAGCCTCCTCAGAGCCTATTACAGTGTCTGGCTAAATAGAAGCTCAATAAATGTCAACCAAACATCAACCCTACATCTGCTCAGCCAACAAAGTCAGCATACAGAGCTCACATTGTCTCCTCATACACCTAAGGTGTGTTGTACAGTTAGGCCTTTAGTCCCCTAAACAACCAAGCAAACAGGCAAACCATTTTCTCCCAATTAATTGACAGAGGTCAATAACATTATACAACAGGTATGGTTGAGACATTTATTTTCCAGAAGCTAAATCTAATAACACTTGCAATTTCTCTTCAATTTTTAAATTTGAACTTCATTGGAAAACAGTTCAGCTATGATTTACTATAGAATTATACTTGGTAAAGTCCTGGACTACAAACCTATAAATTTTCAACCACATTGAAATCCTGCCAACTTGTTTTACGTTTCTCTCAGGTCTTCTCAACTTATCTCTTCTAATGCTGTCTTAAAAGGAAGAGTCACTGATATGACATCAGTTCAAAGTTCTATCAAGCTTAGGCACACAGAACATAAGCTTTCTGATTTGTTATTTTTACAGATTATTTCAGAAATGTAACAAGTCTGAATTGGAACTATACATGTAAAATTAACAATGCATTTTTAACAAGACAGCATCAAAATGTAAAATATTTTATTAATGATTTTTATATTAAGTACATGGTGAAATGATAATGTTTTAGATATAGTGGGTTAAATAAAGTATATTATTGAATTTAAAAAAATATTTCAATAGAGTAAATTCAGGGTTTTCTTTTTAAAATCATTTTTGTGCCACGGATCTCTGTAAGAGTTTGGTCAAGTCAATAGACAAATGAATACAATAAAATACATAGAATTTAAAAGAAAATCAAATATTATTAGTTTTGACATGCCAATACTGAGATTTCTATTGCCTGAAATACAAATCTGTGAAAGGGGTCTTAACTATTCAGATTATAACTGTTGTAGAGTACCATCTCTAATATGCCTAGATTGACTTAAAATTTAATATAGGATTAATGATTTAGCAATTGAAGTTACAGGCTATAAAATAGATATGGTAATATTTACACTTTGTTAAATAAAAAATTGTTTATGACACTTGTTCGCTAAAGATGGTAAGGAAGATGCTATTCAAGAGAGATTACTGCAATGAAGGTTTTGCACTGGGGAAAAGAGATGGGGCTCAACTCCAAATACAACAAAGACAAGTAGGGATTTATAGCAAGGAACAGAGTCAAGGTCAGTGGAGGGAACATTACCAAGATTGAATATCAAGGCCGGGGAATTCTTGAGAGCTGGACTCACAGGATTCTTGCTGAAGACGGGCCAAGGTAATAAGTTATAAAGAGTGAGAGGATAAGGAATTTGATCAGACATGGAGGGTGATCAGATTCCAAAGGCAGGGGATTTTTCACTAACCTGACTGTATTAGTCCATTTTTACACTGCTATGAAGAAATGCCTGAGAGTGGGCAATTTATAAGGCAAAAGAGGTTGAATGGACTCTTTTCACATGGCTGGGAAGGCCTCACAATGATGACAGAAGGTGAATGAGGAGCAAAGTCACGTCTTACATGGCGCGGGTGGGAGTGTGTATGCAGGGGAACTGCCCCTTATAAAACCATCAGATCCTGCAAGACGTATTCAATATCATGAGAACAGCATGGGAAAACCAGCCCCCATAATTCAACTACCTCCCATTGAATCCCTCCCATGACACATGGGAATTATGGGAGCTACAATTCAAGATGAGATTTGGGGGGGACAGAGCCAAACCATATCACTGCCCTAGCAGGATTCTTGCTAAAACTGAATGAAGTGGGCCAATGACAGAGCCCAAGACAATACCTAGATAGAAAGAGGATTCAGAGGAGTCTGACTCAAATTTGGTCAAGGAGTGAATTTTCGTCAGTCTAAATAAATAAACTTAGCAATCTCGGTGTTAGTCTCTCTTGGAGGACTATCCTTATACTGTGCCTGGTTTGCCACATGGTGAGTCTCCTCTATCAATATGACGCAGACTCAAACTTTCCCAAATTCCTCCCAAATCAAGTTAATTTTAATTCACTGAGAAGTTCGTGAGAATGTTTAGGTAAAGTTGCAACAGGGTGCTCTCGTTTCTATATAAATGGCTTTCTTCTATCACCTGAAATTTTATATATTTTTCCCCTTCTCTATAAATATCTGGAATATATCAGTGAATAAATAAATGATCTTTCTTCTTGCTTTTCTCCTCTCAGCCAGATAAAACCAGTGAAAAGATTCTCTTGGTCCTTGTTCTCTTGGAGGATGAAGGTGCAGCTCTCTTGACTTGACATAGTTTGGGTCTAGGAATTACTCTAGAGAAGACTTGTGGCTTTCTTATCAGAGACACTTTGTAGAATTACTGAGGTCTTAAGGTACTGCCTGAGGTGGAGATGACAGCAGAAAAGGTAAATGAAGTTGAGAGTTAGTTAATAATAATAAAATTTATTTATAACTTACCTGTAATAATTATCATCATTATTATAAATATATTGAGTTCACTTGTTGAGTAACATTAAATGTAATATTTGTGGGACATGTCCTAATTTTGAATTTTATTGAAAGATAGTATGTACATTTCATGTATTTGTACATGCATATGCAAAGTTTTTTCAACAAATATTTGTAAGTGCCTACTCAATGTCAGACACTATGTAAATGGTTATTCACCTATTAAGTTTATCTTACTGCCCTGGGAACTCTGGAAACACCAAATTTAAAACATTAAAACTATGTTGATGTGCTCCACCCAAATAAGCTTCTGACATATTCCAGCTCTAATTCTATTCAGCACAAAATTTCTAGCAGTAACAGTGGCTATTATCATTTAGCTTTCAAATATATTGTAATTACATATTTAAAACTCAATCACCAAAATCTCACCATTAGAAAATTGTAAAAGGTATGAAAATGTCAGTCCCCAAAACACAATAATTTAGTAATTTAAAAGTGAAAGCATAAATTTGCTGGAGAAAGTAACATTTTACCTTGGCTCTTGTTTGCCTTCTGAAGAAAGGAGTATGGGTGGTTAATTTTTAGGCAAGGCCGTTTCCATTTTGTTTTACCAATTAAAAATATGCTAATTAACCCTGGAGTTCAAAGACTTTTACCAAAAGGGATATGATGGGGTCATTCCCATGCTTGCAGTTTATTTGGTTGATAGCATGGCTTACAATTGTGAGAAACAGAAAATACTCAAATGAATGCACACCTCCCTAGGACATTTCACAGTGTCTTTCAGCATAGCAATAAAATTAAACAACTCCCTAAACATGTATGTTATGAATAGGGCCTTTTGCTAAGTAAAGATGATTTGTTTCTAATACTAAAGCCAGTATCTCACTTTCTGGAAAGATAACTGAACCCAACATCTATTGGTTGGTTAGAATTTACTTTACATTATTTTCAAAATGTCAAAAAAGAAATTACTTTTTTCTTCTTGCCTGTTATTTTTCCAGTTCGTTTTTAAAACAAAGTGTTCATTTGGGGCCATGACAGCTAAAATAGAAATGTCTTTGGCATAAACTCAGCTCTCTAGCCTGCAGGCAAAATATAAAATTGTTGTTAAATTGGAGTGGACCAGAAAGCGGATGATAAAACTCGTCCATGGAACTTCTGTTAATAACAAACATTTGTCCCGTGACACGTACTCTAAGTAACAACACATGACAGGGGATGGATGTGTCACTGTCCTGAACAGCAGGTTTTCGTGCCTATAAGGCAACAAGTCAAGTTCACCTACACCTTCAGTTGTGGCTTCCTATGAATCTGTTGGGGTTTTCATTAAATGTCCTTTTTTAAACTTGGAAAGACTTGGGAAGACAATTCTCAGGTGTATGGGTCTAGGTTGAGCTGCCTTTAGAGTTTTAGAGGCAGCTTGGGTTGTTGTGTCTGGTTCTATTTTCAACTGCAGCAGCATTTGCTGTTTCCTAAAAGTCATGCCATTTAAGCATTTTGCCTCCATTTCTTTTTCACTCAGTTGTCAGAATGAGAGAGGAGGCAATTCTGAAAAAGGCAGATAGATGGTAGCAGAAGGGACCATGTTGATACCAGATAAAACCAGTGAAAAACCAGTAGAGGCATTAAGGCCTTCCCGTTTTCTGGCATTGTTTCATCGTATTTACTGAATCTAAGACATCATGGATGGTGAAATGCACCATTATTTTATGCACTGACCAAAACTCTCCTTGACCAAAGTTCAGTCAGGTTCCTCTGAGCCCTCTTCCTAACTAAGGTCTCAGCCTGGCTTCCATCCTTGCTGGACCTGCAAAGCCCAGTTGCAGCAAGAATCCTATTAAGTTAGTTTATTAAAACTTCCCGTACGTACTCTTGATGTCTATTCTTGGTCAGTTTTCATCCACTGAACCCCCCCGCCCCTGCTACCCTGTTCCTTAGCTGTACCTCCCCACTTGTCCTTGCTGTATTCAGAATTGAGCTCAGTCCTACACTGAGGTTTCTTTTCCCATATTGCAATCGCTCCTAAATAAAACGTGTTCCAACTGCTTTAAATACTGTCTGGCTCAGGTTCTCTTTACAGAAAAGAAGATACATTTCCAATCAATCCCAGATGCAAAACCTTAATGATAGTCCTCTGTGAAGCCTGGGTGGGCCACACAGCCTTTGTCCGGAAATTTCTTTTTATATACTACAAACTATTTGGCATTTTCTCTTGCCTTTGGTTGCACTGCTTGGCCTGTAATAAGAATTCTTTTGTACTTATCTCAGTAACAAAATGTAACAAAGCCTCATAGACCTGTAAGATTTCCCCTTCTCAGGTCTCCTAAAGCACTTGGATCCTCTTTCCAAGAAAAGAAGGACATGCAGTCATTACTCCTACAAGGAACTTTTGCTTCACTAATATCAAAGTCATGGCAAGTTGCTGTTTCCCTGTCTTTCTGCATATTAAAGTCACTTTTTGTGTCAATACTGAGTAACAGCATAATCTTATTGAAGATGTTTTAAATAGTAACTTAAAACCAATGCCTTTGTTGGTGTTGAACCTTTCCAACACTAGAAATAAAATCAATTGATATAACAACATAAACAGTTATGACCAAGTTTGCAGGCAGTACCCACTAAACTCCCCATGGCTGCTGCCCAGTGACAGCAAATCTAAGATGCCTCCCAATTTTAGAGATGCTAAAATATGAGAGAAATGTTTATGACAGAATTCGTGCCACACAGTGTTACCCATCCACACATTGTACAGGAGTGGTAAACTCAAATGCGCACAGGAACAATTAAATCAGGTATGTCAGCCCAACTCTATGTAAGAAACATGTACCCTCTACACCAAACATTCATTTCACTTTTAACAGAAGCATGGCTTCAAAGGAATATTGAATACTATAAAAAAGCACCAAGCCCCTGTGGTGGCTTCACAATAGGGAACTAGAGAAAACTGAGGAACACATGTCTCATCTAAAGGAAGCAGATACCACACAGCTCATATCAAACATTATCATGTCAGTCATCCTTAAGACTTTGGAGGCAGTATTGTACAGTCTTCTGATTTCTGAAGATAAATAGGAAATCTGAATTTGTAGGTGAAATCCCTTAAAAATTCATTCAAAAATTTTAAAATGCCAGGCATGCCTCACAAAGCAAATCTACGTAACACATTTGGTTCCTCGTTCACCAATTTGTGGCCTATGTAAGATACACCTAACATGCATGGGTCACCCGTGTTCTAAACATCACCATTTGTCCCATGGGCACGTTTAATCCAAAAACTATCAGCATGACTTGAAAGGTAATCATATCATGGTAACAGCTTTGCCCATGAAGCATGAGGGCATAATAGGTGCCAGTAGAAATACTCCATCAGAAGAGTCATTTGTAGTTCATTTTAGATATGTTTTTCTGTCTACATGTAATAAAACCAATTCACTAGAAGGATTTCAAGCTTGGAACTGAGAACCAGCCGTTTTTCAGAAAGCAAAAATTGATTGTTTTTAAGGCAAAAAGTATTTGTTTAAGAATGAGAATTCCTGCTCTCATTCCCATTCTGATGCTGCTTGGTGCTCCTTGAAAGGCAGCCTCACCACAGCGGACGTGTTGCTATGAACCTCGCAGCTCTCTTGGGGCTGTGTGAGGGGAAGCCCAGACCCAGGACCCAGAAGACCTGGAAGTAGAGGATGCAGCTGAATACTGGCAAATACCCTTTGTGTTGTCCTCTGCTTCCCAGGCCTCAGAAACATGACTTTTTTCCCCCCTAGGAGAAGGGGGATGGGAGAATGAAGAAATAGAGACTTACTATGGCTCAACTCACTTCATTCATCTCTGATTTAAAAGCTTGGAGTCAGCCAAGATGCTGAATCCTGAACATACCTGCCCTCATAATGGATTTATGACATCCTCTAAGGGTACTTGATTTTCTAGGACTCAATTTTACTATCTATAAAATGAGCAGATAAGATTAAAAAGATGGTTTTTCATCTGTGCTCTGCGAAACTTTAGGGACTCAGATAATTTGCTTAAGGAGAGGAACTTGGTTTGACATCACTTGCATTTGGTCTTAACAGTGAAGCTTCCATTTAATAGGAAAAATACACCTTAAAAAATGCAGTGTTTGAAAACCACTGGCTAGATGATCTAAGTGATCTGTAGTGAGGCCTCTGACACTTTGTAATTACAAAATTTCTTCAACTGGCGTGTACTTTTCAATACTGTTCTCACAAAGCAAAATGCAGGGACATTTTTTGATTAAAGAATAACTCCAGTTTTACCCAAAATATGAGTCAACATGAAAATTCTGGCAAGGCTGAGTATGAAAAGGTATAAATGGTTTTGATTTCTTTTCTTCCAAATGAAGCTTTCTTTTTTCAGATTTTTTAAGAGATGACAGGCAAAGAGTATGAGTCTGGGAAAGTAGCTTGCACTAGAAAAAAGGAGACCTTATGTCTATTCACTGTCAAACACGTACTCCCTGATTTTGCACATACAAGTGAAGAAGAGAACTGGGAAATTCTCAGCATTTGAAGGTTCTGGACCATTTTCTTCTGGAAATGCAGGAAATTGCAATTAAAATAAACTCCACTATGCAAACCAGGCATAAATCTGACTACTCCTTAAACATACCCAGGGATTTCCCACCCTTTCTGCTTTGCCTGAAATGTCCCTCAGCCCCCTCATCCTCACCTCTCTAAATCCAGGTCACATCCAGGTCGAAGGGAATGGTGAGTCCATTTCCAATCTCTTCTTTCCTCAGCCCCTTTCTTCTCAACTCCTGTAGCACCTGTCATCTTTTTTATTTCTATTTTTGGTTTAAACAACAGGAATTCTTTTCTCACTGTTATAGAGGTTAGAAATCCAAGAGCAAGGTATCTGTAGGTTTAGTATCCCCTGAGACCTCTCTTCTTGCTTGCAGATGGTGCCTTCTTGCTGTGTCCCCAAGTGACCTTTCCTCTGTGTACATGCCCCTGGTGTTCCAGTTGTCTTTTATACTTACCTTCTACAAATGGCTAGTTTTGTCAAGTCCATATGGACATACATATGGATAACTTTTACCCTCATACTCCTGAAGTTAGGGCCCACTTCTGCTTTTTTTTGTGTGTGTGTCCTTCGTGGTTTCTTGCACATATGTAAATAGGTAATCAATAAATCAGTTGAAGGATTAAATGAATAATGTTTGCATCTGTGGGCAAAAGCACTAGTATTACCATATGAGGGATGACAATATGGGCTCAATAATATGGCACTTTGAGAAAAAATGAAAACAACCCAGTTGTTCATATGGTGGTATGAGACTACATAGTATCAAGGCAACAGTGCTTACCATGTAACAGAGAGTGAAGAAAGTCAAATGTCGGTATAATGCTACAAGTTTAATCATATGTTTAAAGAAAACTCATATTTAAAAATCTAGAAAATATTTCAAAAGAATGTTTAGGATGATAGGTTTCAGAGTAGTGTTTCCATCTTTTTGAAGAGTTAATAATGAGGCTTATATTATTTTTAACATGAAAAATATAATAAAAATCAACGTTTTAAGTGTTTTTGCTAAAAGTGGTATAAAATCAGTGGAATTTTGTTATAACAGAATTAGAGCCCCATATGATTGACATTTTTAGAAGAAATCATTTTATAGCAAATGTTCTTTTTTTTTGGTAGTTCATAGACTAAAAGCTGCTAAGCCCCTTCGGGAGGTTTCATCATGGGACTTCCTCTTCATAAATTCCATTTCATAGAGAACAATGTTGTACCAACATGTCTGTGTCTTGCTACCAAAGAAAATTTCATAAGCAAACTGAAACAATTTGTTTCCTAGTGTACGTTTATCCTCATTAAGAGCACAGAGAGCTTAAAAACATGGTAATTATCTCAGATGTCTCTAAAACACTTTCATGCTTTAAGCCATGGCCTGGATTAGGTCCTGAAAGATCCAACCTAGCAAAAGCAACAAAGTCTACTAGTAACCCAAGGAAAAGCCTCAAAACATTTCGTCCTCTGGCAAGTACTGACCTGGATCTGGTGGTTGACAAGCCACTAGACAGCATTTCCAGGGATGGGGGCATGTCTGCTCCTGACCCAGCTTTAAAGGAGTGTGTATGTGTGTGTGGTATGTGTGTGTGTTTATTTTAAGAGAGTATACTTCCCCAAAGACAAAAAAAGGAGATAGGATATTTTACCACTTTTTAAAAGAAGAACCCAGTTACTTCACAAGACTTTCCCAAAGGAATGTGCCTAAAATAACATATTCCACCTCGTATTTCTACAGCTTGAAATACACACAAATTATCCCAAACTCATCTTCTTACCTCAATTCTGTTACTGCCCCTAAGTCACAAAGAAAATGCCCCATGGAGTAAAATAAAATTCTAATGTAATCTCTTTCCAGCTCTTTGCTGTGTGACATAGTCCCATGGAATTATGTACCTTCTCAAATCTGTTGTAGACATCCTGGAAACTTGTTCATTTTCTTGATTACAAAAACAGCCTTTCCACACCCTTTCCCTTTCTCCTACCTTTTTCCTACATCGGATGCAGATGTAGGGGTCAGAGTTACAGAAGCCATATTGCAATTAGGAAGGAACAGCTGAAAGGAATGCAGAAATCTTGGATCTAACATTGTAAAATTGCTGAATTTAACTGAATTACCCAGTTCCTCCATTTGTTTTTCTGTTTGTCTGATTCGTTCCCCACGGTTCTTGAGCCCCCATGTGAAAACACATCAATTTGCAGACACGCCTATGATGCACATTGCATTACACCAGTGTTTACCAGTGTAAGTGTCCTCGGAATATGTGTTTGATGATATAATCCACCAAAATAGTGGGATGAAGACATGGTGTAGAGATAATTTTGTGATCAATATATTTGGGGAAAAAAAAAGGATACTCTGATCCCCTTCTAGAGCTTCACAATGCACATAAAACTGTTACAGACTTTGAAAAGGAGAAATACTATTGCAGAGAAATCTAAGCAACATTCAGAAGCTTCCCAATTTTATTGACCAAGGAACTAATATTAAAATTAATCCCTTTGTCATCTACAGTGTGTCCCTCAGAATTAGGGTTCTGAGGACCATGTGTGGGAACCACTGTACTACATCCATCCATAATTATTTTAATAATTATCATTTTATGCTTTCTTATTTACAAATGATCCATATGTTCTGACAAATTTTAGATAAACTCCTAGGAATTCAAACCAACGGAAATGTTGACACATACCAAACAAAGGCAGGTATAATGAAATATGTGATTACTTCTGGCTAGTTACAAATTCCCCATTTTCTTTGGCTAGCAGATGCTGTCATTGACACTGTCAGCAATTATAACCTACATCTGCATTTCTGGATGAGACAACTCTTCTTAGGCAAAGTGCTTAAGACTTGTATTCCTTGATGAATCTTTGCTGCTGTTCTCTGTAAGGACAATTTCTGAGGTTCTGGGAAACCAGCGATTCTCTTGAATCTATGATATATTTGGTTTGTCATGTATTCTTAAGGTCCTTCTTCACCTTTCTTGCTGAACTTGCTTTCCCTTTGGGTAGAGTTTGTTCTCTGCCAAGACCTCCAGTTTGTTCTCTGACAGACCTCCAAGGAACTGTAGGTTGTAATCAACCACCCCCAGCATCCTTTTCCAAATTACTTACTCTGTGCCATGAGCCCAACTGTAGCTATCGGGGTGTGTTTGTTTTTTCCCTTTGCTCTCTTCACATTGTCTCAATTTTTGAGCCAGAATAATTTAAGCACTAGGGTCTTGTCGGGTTTTGCAACCATGAACAGCCTTACAAAGTCTAGGCGTTTTGCCAGAAATCTAAACTTTGTTGAACTATGTTAAAAGGTTAAGCGTTTCACAGAGTTCGGCCTCCCCCACCCCCACCACACTCCCTGCCTCTGCCTTGTTGGTAAATGTCTGCGTTATCAAGAAATGGAATAACTAATAATGTGCTGGATAGAACATTTTCAGTCATCACACTGTGACCATAGTCGTGTTAAAACCCCCAAACAAATGTTATTCACACATCTCTCCTTAATCAAAACGCTGAGGACAGAGTCATTGTTGTCATTTCAAGATGAAATGCTACACACTTTCCATAAAATAAAAGTTTTAAAATAAAGCTCTTATCAATTATTTGTAAAAATTTCTATGTTAACCAAACAGCTTCACTAAAATGAATGTTGATGAGTAAAAATAAATCAAAACCTCTCCAGACTGGAGGGAAGTACTGGTTCCTTGGTCCCTAGTTTTGAAAGCTCCCTGTGATTATTTCCTGGAACACCAAAAGCTGGTTTACTCTTAGGATGCTTCCGAGGTTTTCAAGTGCACAGTCAACGAGTCTAATGAAGAGAAAGGAAATTTAAAAATGTTTGGGAATTATCCTGGGTCCTCTTGTTTCCTTAGCCCACATCACAGCTAAGAGTAACTGCTGTCAACTTCTCTGACAAAAGAGTTCCCACATTTGCCTAGTTCTCTCCATCCCCAATGTGGCCATCCTGATCCCAGTCACTACCCTCTCTTGCTTGGACTCCCATAATAATATCCTAACTGGCCTCCATTCATCCACTCTGCCTCCATTTTCCCAGAGCAGCCAGGCCATGAGGTCACCAGTGCCTTAAGATAAAAACACAAGCATCTTACCTTGTTTTATTCGGTCTCATCTTAAAGCACTGAAGTCTCACCACTTGGGGGCCTTCTTTCTTTGCTGCAAACACACGAAGCTTATGTCTGACTGAACCACTGTGGGGCATGCCCTTCTGTCATCTTTGGCTGGCTGGCTCCCCTCTGTCCTCAGTTCTCAGCTAGTGTTGTCTCCCTAGGAGAGCCTTTCCCAGTCTCACCTCTGTTATTCTCTACATAATCCACTTTTTAAATATTCCACCTGCCTTTCTTTATCTAATATTTTTTCTATTAATCACCTGTCTTCTAACTGCCTCCACTGGTCATGAGCAAGAATCATACCTAGTTTACTGACATATCTCCAGCACCTATAATAGTGCTTGGGGCACCAGAAGAACAAGATAAATATGTATTGAATGAATACATGAGCAAGACCAGAATAAAAAATTGGGTGCTTACTGCAGCTCCTGTGGCTTAGCTGTTGAAAGGCATAACACAAACAGTTATTAGGTACTTTTGGGTAAGGGTCTGTCAGGGACTGGACATCTTGATAGATGTTTTAGGGGTGTGCCATGCACATTTGCCAACTGAACCAGAGAAAATACCGTATTTACAGGCACATAAGAAGCTATGTTTGTCTTCTTTTGTGGAGATATTTGTGTCTTTGTCATTTTCAGTATAACCTTTCCAAGACAATCTCCTAAGAAGAAATTTCCCTAAACAAAGAGTATGTATTTTTGCTTAGTGTGCTAAGGTAAATGACTGGGGGATTTTTGCTAGATTGTCACAACTTTATAAGGAGTTTATGAATACTTGATTAAGTAAAGTAACATAGTGCCCTTACTTCTCATCGAATAGCCAACTTACATGACTCATATGCATAGGTTGAAAATTACATCTGCGATCAAAGATCAGAGGCAAAATTGGTCACTGGAAACTACTTAATACATCCTTGGCTTCTAAGCTGGGCTTCATCTAAAGCCAGGATTAACAACGGAAAGCATGACCAGAATGGAATGTGAGGTTTGAACACTGGGGAGAAGATGTCCCCAGGGCTGTGAACTGCCTTTGGTCAGCAGCCCTGGGAGCCAGGCTTGTTTCAGTCTAATGCAATTTTGCTCTCATGATCAATGGGATGGGAGGAAAACTGGGTGAGGGAACACACTGAAATATGTTTTATAAGATAAAAGAGAAAGATCATGTAAGGTCACTTCTGAGAGAATGAAGATAATGACAAATGTATTGATAGAATGGCTAACACACTGAAACCCCGTCTCTACTAAAAAATACCAAAAACTAGCCGGGTGAGGTGGCGGGCGCCTGTAGTCCCAGCTACTCGGGAGGCTGAGGCAGGAGAATGGCATAAACCCGGGAGGCGGAGCTTGCAGTGAGCTGAGATCACGCCACTGCACTCCAGCCTGGGCGACAGAGCGAGACTCCGTCTCAAAAAAAAAAAAAAAAAAAAAAAAGCAAGGAAATAGGCTGCCTCCAGTTTCATATGTAATAGAGCTTATAGAAGGCACAACTTCTCTGAGATTCATGCCTCCACAGAGGCAGCCAAAGTAGAACCTGATCTGATAAAATTAGTGTCCTGCCATTGATCATACTGTATGTAAAGATACTAGATGATAATAAGGATAAGCAACTTCCTACTCCTAAACTCTCACAAGAGGAAGCATAGGATAAGGAAAAGGACTGCAATCCTTTTTGAAGAATAACATGAAAAGAAAAATTATAGACCTGGATCAAAGAGGGCACCTCTATCTTCACTTATTTATTTAATATGTATTTATTGGGCAATACTTTGTGCCAGGCATTGCATCTGGTACCAGGTACATAAAGATAACTAAGTCATAGATCTTGAAAATAGATTCAGGAAAACACAGACTATAGCAAGCCCTACACAAGTTGAAGTTGGTCGCAGCAGAAGTGTCAGACCAAAGAGGGACTGTTAGGTGAGAAGGGAGAAATATGAGCCTGGGAAGGCCGCAAGTCACTTCTGAAAATATTGATTAAATACAGGCATACTTTGTCTTATTGCACTTTGCCTTATTGTACTTCACAATACTGCAATTTTTACAAATTGAAGGTTTGTGGTAACCCTGCATCTGCCAACTCTATGAGACCCACATTTCTAATGTCATGTGCTCACTCTGTGTCTTTGTCACATCTTAGTATTTCAAACATTTTCATTATCATTATATCTGGTATAGTGATCTGTGATCGCTAGTCTTTGGTGTTACTATTGTAATTATCTGGGAGCATCAGGAGCCACGCCCATGTAGGACAGTGAACTTAATCTATAAATGTTGTGTTTCTATTGCTTCACTGACTGGCAATTCCCCCATCGCTCTCCCACTCCTTAGGCCTCCCTGAGACACAATAACTGAAATTAGGCCATTTAGTAACCACGCAACAACCTCTAAGTGTTCAAGTAAAAGGAAGAGTTGCACATCTCTTGCTTTAAACAAAAAGCTAGAAATGACTAAGCTTAGTGAAGAAGGCGTGTCAATAGCCAAGACAGGCTGAAAGCTAAGCTTCTTGAGCCAGATGGTTAGCTGAGCTGTGAATACAAAGGAAAACTTCTTGAAGGAAATTAAAAGTACTACTCCAGCAAACACATGAATGAGAAAAAAAAAATGAGAAAAAAACAAAACAGGCTTATTGCTGATATGGAGAAAGTTTGAGTTGTTTGGATAAAAGATCAAACCAATCACAATCTTTTGTTAAGGCGAAGCTAAATCCAGAGCAGGAACCTAAGTCTAGTTAATACTAAGAAGGCTGAGAGAGGTGAGGAAGCTGCAGAAGAAAAATTTGAAGCTAGCAGGGGTTGGTTCATGAAGTTAAGAAAAGAACCCATCTCTATAACGTAAATGTGCAAGGTGAAACAGCAAGTGCTGATATAGAAGCTGCAGCAACTTATCCAGAAGATCTAACTAAAATAATAGATAAAGGTCGCTAGACTGAACAACAGATTTTCAATGCAGATAAAACAGCTTTATATTGGAATAAGACATCATTTAGGACTTTTATAGCTAGAGAAGAGAAGTCAAAGTCTCAAAAGACAGGCTGACTCTCTTGTTACAGGCGAATGCAACTGGTGACTTTAAGTTGAAGCCAATGCTCATTTACCATTCTGAATGTCCTAGGCTTCTGTCTTGGTTCATTTCTGTTTCTGTAAAGAAATATACAAATCTGGGTAATTTGTAAAGAAATCAGGTTTAGTTGGCTCATGGTTCTGCAGGCTGTATGAGAAGCATAGCACCAACATCTGCTTCTGGTAAAGAACTCAGACTGCTTCCCCTCATGGTGGAAAGTGAACAGGAGCAGGCAGAGATCATATGGGGAGAAATAGGGAGAAAGAAAGAGAGAGAGAGAGAGAGAGAGAGAGAGAGAGAGAGAGAGAAAGCAGGGAGGGAGGTGCCAGACTCTTTTTAACAACCAGCTCTCATGGAATGAATAGAGCAAGAAGACACTCATTAGTGTGAGGATAGCATCAAGCCATTCTGAGGGATCTGGCCCCCACAATCCAAACACCTCCCACCAGGTCCTAACTCCAACACTGGGGATCAAATTTCAACATGAGGTTTGGAGTGTCACATACACAAACTATATAGTAAGGCTTTAAGAATTATGCTGGCTGGGTGCAGTGGCTCACACCTGTAATCCCAGTACTGTGGCAGGCCAAGGTGGGCAGATCACTTGAGGCCAGGAGTTCGAGACCAGCCTGGCTAACATGGTGAAACTCCGCCTCTACTAAAAATATAAAAATTAGCCAGATGTGGTGGCATACGCTTGTAATACTAGCTACTCTGGAGGCTGAGGCAGGAGAATTGCTTGAACCCCGGAGACAGAGGTTACAGTAAGCAAAGATTGCACCACTGCACTCCAGCCTGGGCAACAGAGCGAAATTCCATTTCAAAAAATAATAATAATAATTGACAACAATAGACAAATAATAGACAAACAGACAATAATAATAATAGACCAAACAGTGAAATCATGAGTGAACTCCCATTCACAATTGCTACAAAGAAAATAAAATACCTAGGAATACAACTTACAAGGGATGTGAAGGACCTCTTTAAGGAGAACTACAAACCACTGCTCAAGGAAATAAGAGAGGACACAAACAAACGGAAAAACATTCCATGCTCATGGATAGGAAGAATCAATATTGTGAAAATGGCCATATTGTCTAAAGTAATTTATAGATTCAATGCTATTTCCATCAAGCTACCACTGACTTTCTTCACAGAATTAGAAAAAACTACTTTAAATTTCATATGGAACCAAAGAACAGCCTGTATAACCAAGACAATCCTAAGCAAAAAGAACAAAGCTGCAGGCATCATGCTACCTGACTTCAAACTATACTACAAAGCTACAGTAACCAAAACAGCATGGCACTGGTACCAAAACAGATATATAGACCAATGGAACAGAACAGAGGCCTCAGAAATAATTCCACACATCTACAATCATCTGATCTTTGACAAACCTGACTATTGGAACCCGCCCCCAATATTTCAACGTAGGTTATTTCTATTTTCCATAAGTGTCAGCCAGCTGATAAATAAAGAGAGACAGTATGAAGAGAGGAATTTTACAGCTGGGCCACTGGGGGTGATATCACATATTGGTAGGACTGTGATGCCCCCTAAGTCTCAGACCAGCAAGTTTTTATTAAGGGTTTCAAAAGGGGAGGGGGTGTAAGAACAGAGAGTAGGTATAAAGATCACATGCTTCAAAGGGCAAAAAGCAGAACCACTAATAAGGGTCTAACAAAGATCACATGCTTCTGAAGGAACAGGACAAAGTGAAAAACCAGAACTACTGATAAGGGTCTATGTTCAGCAGTGCACATATTGTCTTGATAAACATCTTAACAGAAATCAGGGTTTGAGAGCAGAGAACTGGTCTGACCACAAATTTACGAGGGCAGAGTTTTTCCCCACCCTAGTAAGCCTGAGGGTACTGCAGGAGTCCAGGGCATATCTCAGTCCTTATCTCAACCGCATAAGACAGACACTCCCAGAGTGGCCGCTTATAGACCTCCCCCAAGGAATGCATTCCTTTCCCAGCGTATTAATATTAATATTCCTTGCTAGGAAAAGAATTTAGCGATATCGCTTCTACTTGCACGTCTGTTTATAGGCTCTCTGTAGGAAGAAAAATATGGCTGTTTTTGCCCAACCCTGCAGGCAGTCGGACCTTATGGTTGTCTTCCCTTGTTCCCTAAAAATCGCTGTTATTCTGTTCTTTTTCAAGGTGCACTGATTTCATATTGTTCAAACACACATGTTTTACCATCAATTTGTACAGTTAACACAATTATCACAGTGGTCCTAAGGTGATGTACATCCTCAGCTTATGAAGATAACAAGATTAAGAGACTAAAGTAAAGACATGCATACGAAATTATAAAAGTATTATTTGGGAACTGATAAATGTCCATATTAAAATTAAATCTTCATAATTTATGTTCTTCTGCCACGGCTCCAGCCAGTCCCTCTGTTCGCAGTCCCTGACTTCCTGCAACACCTGACAAAAATAAGAAATGGTGACAGGATTCCCTATTTAACAAATGCTATTGAGAAAACTGGCTAGCCATATGCAGAAAACTGAAACTGGACCCGTTCCTTACACCTTATACAAAAATCAACTCAAGATGAATTAAAGACTTAACTGTAAAACCTAAAATAATAAAAACCCTAGAAGAAAACCTAGGCAATACCATTCAGGACATAGGCATGGGTAAAGACTTCATAACTAAAACACCAAAAGCAATGGCAACAAAAGTCACAATTGACAAGTGGGATCTAATTAGGATATTAACCATGATAGCTCACAGTGATAGTACCACCTAATCCTCAAATGCCATCTAAGTTTTGTATATTTCACCAATGATACACTTTAGAGCAAAAAGATCCAATCCAGCCCTTTCTAACTCTGCTGTGGCCATGGCTCCAGTGAAAAAACTTGTGGCAAAGGGGGGCAAAAAAAAGAAGCAGGCTCTGAAGTTCACTCTTAATTGCACCCACCCTGTAGAAGATAGAATCATGGATGCTGCCAATTTTGAGCAGTTTTTGCAAGAAAGGATCAAAGTGAATGGAAAAGCTGGGAACCTTGGTGGAGGGGTGGTGACCATTGAAAGGAGCAAGAGCAAGATCACCATGACATCTGAGGTGCCTTTCTCCAAAAGGTATTTGAAATATCTCATCAAAGAATATTTGAAGAAGAATAATCTACGAGACTGGTTGCGCATAGTTGCTAACAGCAAAGAGAGTTATGAATTATGTTACTTCCAGGTTAACCAGGACGAAGAAGAGGAGGAAGATGAGGATTAAATTTCATTTATCCAGAATATTTTGTATGAGTTCTTGAATAAAACTTGGGAACCAAAAAAAAAAAAAAAATCCAATCCAGAATCATGCATTTGTTTGTCATGTCCCTTAGTTGTCTAGTCCCTTCAGCCTAGAACAGATTTGCAGTCTTTCCTTGATTTTCCTGACTTTGACACTGGAAACATTGCAGACAAGTTACTTTGTAGCATGTCCCTCCATTTGGCTTTGTTCAGTATTTCTTTTTGATTAAATTCAGACTATGCCTTTTTGGCAAGAATATTTCAGAGGTGACAACATGTTCTCACTGAATTCTACCAGATTACAAGTCATTTTTATTAGTCCCATTACTGATGATGTTTACTTTGATTTCTTGAGTGAAGTGGTATCTGCAAAGCTGCTCCATTACAAAATTCTTCCTTTATCCTTAGAAATTAACAATTATTTTGTGCAGAAATATTTTGAAACTATGTAAATATCCTGCTTCTCTCCAAATTTTCTATTTATTCATAAATTTATTTATACCTAAGTGAATTTCCTATTTCATTTAGTGGGTTATAACCCATTACTATCATTATTTTTATGCTCAAATTGTCCCAACTTTGGCTACAAGAAGCCAATTTAAGCTCATTTCTATTTCCTTTTGACTTGCTCCCAACATCCTTGTAGCACATCCTTACTTTCTGGCACATGATGTCCTGTTTCATATTTTCCCTGCCCGATCCTTGAAATTAGCTATTTTCTCAAGGAGCCCTGGCTCTTTTGCATGGAAAATGGTATTTAAAAGCCAAGATGTGAGTGTTAGGTGTGTTCATTGCTATTGGAGTGTCACTGCTTCCACCCCTCTCAGTAGGGAAAGCTAGAAAATATATGTATGTAATACATACACAGATAACTTCCATATCTGTACATTTATATTTTTAATTATCTTTCTGTGTATCTACCTATTTATCCATCTTCCTATCTATTATCTATCAGAGACCAGGAGTTCACATGGACATTACATATCCAATCTAACAACTGGGCTTATTCTAGTTTCCTCCCTTTCTGTATTTCTAACTCCCTTCTCCAAAAGTGAGAAATCTGTCTCAATTATTTGTATCTATTTATTAATTTTTGAGATGGAGTCTCGCTTTGTCACCCAGGCTGGAGTGCAGTGGCACAATCTGCAACCTCCGCCTCCCAGGTTCAAGCAATCCTCTTTCCTCAGCCTCCTGAGTAGTTGGGATTACAGGAACCCACTACCATGCCCAGCTAATTTGTTTTGTATTTTCAGTAGACACGGGGTTTCACCATGTTGGCCAGGCTGGCTCCCGAAGTCCTGACCTTGTGATCCACCTGCCTTGGCCTCCCAAAGTGCTGAGATTACAGGCGTGAGCCACCGTGCTCAGCCCTTAAATTACTTTTTATGTATTTATGTCATTGATCCATCCCACTGTATGTAATCTGACATCAGTCCTCCCCTGCGAGGCTGCCTCCTCTTCTCTGCATAGCTATGATTCCACATTCTGAGCTGCCTTTCCTTCCATGTAGACAGTTCCTCTCCCTGCTCGGACTCTGACAGCTCACATCACATCACTGTGAGGCACTGCACCTGACCCTGCTTGGGTCACCTCCCACCAGGCCACCTCCAACAAGGACACTCTCCTCTCCCTGCCTGAGCTCTGACATCCCACCCCAGGCCACCCTCCTTAGAGTTTCTCTTCCTGTCCTTCTCCAGCTTCACCTCCACATGGACTCACTCTTCACCCTGCTCAGGGTTGATACTCTCTGCCAACTTACCTCTGTCCCTCTGCATGGACATCCTCCAAACTCTGATCAGGCTCAAACTCACCAGTCCACCCCTGCAGGGATGCCTTTTCCAGCCTGCATGGATTCTGACATTGGACACCCTGCTGTGGACCATCTTCAATCTGCTTAGGCTCTGTGCCACTGCAGTCCCTCTCTGACACACACATACCTCAGATGCTTGCCTTGTTCTGTCCCACTTCATGATTTAGGACTGAATTTTTCAGGAAGGAAAGAGAAGAGCTCTGAAAGGCTTTTAATAGAAAATAAAGTGTTTCGGGATGTCTACAGACTTATAGTTTGTCATTTTCTAATCTTAATGTTTATAACTAATATTTTAGTATGAATTATTAATTTATCTTAGATGAATAAAATCCACTGAGTTCATTGGTATCTCATAAGATGTAAAACTAACCCTTCTGATATTCTGGAGAAATGTTTATTTTATCTGATATCTGTCTCCTATGAGCAGAAGGAGTGAATCATTCATATTTTTTGTCATTTTGAAGAAGACCAAGGTCTGGAAAAGCTTAAAAAATTGCAGGTCGATAGCAAATGATTAATAATTAATAGTAAGCCATATGACATTCTAGCATGTCACGTAGTAATCACCATAGTTTTAAGGAAAGCTTACTGCCTGCTTGATGAATGTCTTTTTTTTTTTTTTTTCACTTTTCTAAAGTCTTTTAATGCACTTTATTGGGTTTTGGTGTAAATTAAGAATAAGAAAGACATTTTTATCAGTTTTTATGAGGTTAAAAAAATTGATTTATAAAATGTTAACTTTAAGTAAGAATTCATTCCTTTCATTTGCTTCACTGTGTCAAGTTTGTTTGGAAATGCGACCTGTGTGTGCCTGTGTGTCATCACTTTGCATGCAAGTTTTCTCCGGCCTCATTTTAATACATATTGTGTTAAACCACTTACTAATGTTTTTACATGTGTGGTTTTACATTTGATCCTGTATTTATTCTTATCATCTAAAAATTTTCAAAAAATAAAAACATTCAATATTTAGTCACACAGATACACTACCGATTTCTTTATTTTACCTTTTCTTTATGGTGTCATGAATGTATTTAAGTAATCAGTTGCAAAGTGAAGCTGTCAATTTGATTGTTTATTTTCATAGAGCTCAAAAAACAATGGCTCGGGCTTTACTAAATTTATTTTTTCCATTGAAGGTATTTTTTCTTCTTTGGTAAAATCTATGTGTTATCATTTCTTAAAACTAGCAAATCTCTAGCCCTATTTCTGCATGGAGCTTCATTTAAAGTAAGCTATTTTGAAATCCAATAGTGACCAAAGTAGAAAGTCATTTTCCTCTTAGAGTAGGGACAAGGTATTTTCTCTTCCCAAATACGAATAGAAAGAAATTCATTATTTTTCTCTGATACTAACCTTATACATTTTACAGGCTTTCTTGTTTTTCAAGGATGTGGCAATTGCAGTAATTCTAGCAGCATATTTTCCTTCAATTTATTTTTTGGAAATCTGTTATTTTAAAAAAAAAATGAGCCCATATCAAACTCAAAAATTTTGTAAAACAATTGCAGTACAGGTTTCAATAATAGCTACAATACCCTAGATGTTTTATAATTTACTAGTTTGGTTACTAATGATTTCACCTTCTACTAGTCTAATTGATTCTGTTAAAGATAATGGCTATGTGTATCCATCAGCTTTCAATCTTGTTAGAAATGTTTTGATCCTTTTTCCTATCTTATCTTTTTGTCTTACCTACAAACAACATACTTTTCATCTATTAATAGATATATGGGATTCAGGAGTAAAATTCTTTTCTGCTTGCATTACAAAATGAAAACAAATGTGCACTCCTCCCTGAGTGTGGTTTATGATTTAATAATGCCACAGTTTCTGGTCTTGTCAGTATTCTTACCTCTGCAAGCATATTTTGAGGCCGTCCAATCTCATACACACCTCGTGTCATGTGGGTATCAGGAATAAATGGCAAATCTTGTAAGTGGTGTGCCTCTACGCACCACATCGAGTGCAAGGAGAAATGCAAAATACACCTTTTTGCCAGTTTTTCATTCCACTGAAGCATTTCCTTTGGCTAACTCATGACAATTTGCATTTTCACTTATAATACTTTAATACTTTTACCAATCTAATCACTGAATATACATTCATTTTTAATTAATTGACCAGAAATTCTATCTTTCATTCACAATGTAAAATGTATAGACACATTCACACCCTCAACTACAATACAATTATGTATACAATTTTTATAATAACAGGCATATGTAGCCTGGGATAGTCTATGAAAAATATCATTTAAAACAAATGTTATCCTATTTTTAAGTATGGGAAATGTTTCATATTTGATATAAAGCAGATGAAATATACTGTTATCATCAAAATCATATCTATTATACATTCTTCCAGTTTTTCTGAAACTTAATTCACTAAACTCAAATGAATAAATTCCTCATAGGGAAAAAATATCTCTCAGCTAAAACGGAATTCTTGATGAGGTCTAGACTTGTAGTTTGGTGTCACGGATTAGACATCCCTCTGGTTTTAAGGAATGTTAAATGTTACTATAAGCTGCTTAAGGTTTTTAAAGGAGGCACACTCTCCAGGAGTTGGAACTAATTTTTAACATTTGCATAATGCACATGTCCAGTTGGTTGAACTGCTGACTTAAATCTATCTTTGAAAGATAGAGTAAGGCTTTGCACAAATGCAGAAAGGTTGAGTTATGCTAATGAGAACCATTTAAGTGTCAGCTGCCTGACACTTATTGGACATGATAATCAAATTGCAGTATAGGCAGTAAACTCCCATGTATGCTATGGCTTTTAAACCCATAAGGTATGCAAGAAACCACTGTACCTTCCAGCTGCATTCAGCTTGGCGATATGTTAAACCAAAGGGGTGTGTGTGTGTGTGTGTGTGTGTGTGTGTAAGCCCAGAGGAGGACGGAAGGGAAGAAATGGCTTATGTTGCTCAGCAGCGTCCCTGCTTATGGATTAGGAGCAGGGACAAAGAAACAGTGCATAGAAGACAGTAGCCAACCTATGAAGATTTTGTCATAGGGTTGAGATGAAAGGAGCAAAGCAGGAAGAGGAAAAGAGTTGGGATTAAGAGATAGGAGGAGATAAAATCTTAACAGTGAACAGTGCTGATATATGGGAAGAGAAAAAGGTATTTGCCAGTTGTCAAAAAGCTACATATACGGGGATAAGGTAGAAGAGTGGAAGGGGCCGGGGAGGATCTTTTTTATTTATACTAAGAATAACCCAGTACCATGTCATTAAATTTGGAAATTGACTTTACTGGACTTTCATATTAATTTATAGTCTATATTGAATTTGAAAAACCATAGCAAAATGGTAAACTAATTTAAATTCTGGTTAAGTCTTCATATTCATTTTATAATTGCCAGGAATCCTATAGGCATGGACCCACAGCTAGAGAATCCTCAAACTTGAAGCCTTATCAGCTGTTCTTGGGACCCTCTTAATAAATCATGCCTAGAATGAATGAACCTTCTCCTCAGGTCCCACTTTGGAATTTCACCAATACATAGTCATTAGTTAAGAATCTCTCTTGTGCAATTATATTCCAATATTGTTTTCATGTTTTAGTACAGCTAGTAATTAGAAATAATTATTGACATCTAAATGGTAAATGCTGCTGTATTGTATCTCCTAGCGTGGCCAAATAGTAGCACAAAGGATAAATTGGACATTATAATAACAGTGGATTTGTGAGATATATGAGAAGGTTATCCTTTAAAACTAAAAGAAATATTTTTGGAGGTTGGCAAGGAATACTCAATGAGGAGATAAACTTTTACAGTGTGCTATTAGACCAAAAGATTTTCTTATTTATTTAGCAAATATTTGCTGTTTCTAGATTGGTTTTGCCAGCCTTTCACAAAGAATGTTTCAAAGAATAATGGTCCCAACAATGAGCTAGTTTAAAATAAAAAGTTTCATGTTTAAATGATTGTGAGAATGTGGGATATCAAATCCCTGTTTTGGAGATTCCCAATATATGCAACCAAAATAAAGGTTACATAATGTTTACACAGCCATGAAAACCTCTTTAAAATAGTTTCATTTATTTGACCCTAAAAACTTCCTGTATTTAACCTTAATAATTTCCTGTAATACTATTGTACCACAACAATTTTAAAAGCTGATGTATTTTTCCATTCATCTGTTTATCCATTTTTTCCTGATACCATATTATTTTAATTACCAGGAATTCAAATCAAGTTTAAATATCTCATAGAGTAAAATCTTCTAAGCCATTATTTTTCTTCTTAAAACATTTTAGCTCTTCCTTGCATATTAATTTTTCTAAATTAATGTCAGGATATTTTCCAAGAAAGAAATATTGAGGTTTTTAAATTAGAATTCATTAATACTTTAAATTAAAAGGAAAAATAGATATATTTATTTGAATAAATCTATTCTTCAAGAACAGATTATATCTTCATTTGTCCCACTCATCATTTATGGAAGAGAAAACCACTGAGTACACTTTTAAAGTTTTCTTAATATAGGATTCTTGCTTGTTGTTGTTAATATTGTTAGTGAGGTCTTCAGTTTCAGATAACAGAGTGTTTTTAGGTATTTAGAGACAAATCTATTAACGTTTTTCCCACATTTATTCTATACTAGCCAATTATCTGAACTACTGGAAATTTTGGTGGGATGATTTTTTGTTTGTTTTCCTAGATTAACATATTATCTGAAAATAATAATCTTGTGTTTTGTTATATATTATTATTGGTGGGTTTCTTGTTTCTGCTTTGTATCTTACTGTATTGGTTTGAAATGGAAATGCGATAATGACAGACATTCTTATTCCCCATGGTTTTTCACCATTAAAGATGATATTGGCAATTGATTTGAGGTGGGCACGAGTTATCTTGTTAAAGAATTATTCTTCAAGTCCTAGCTCACAGCTAGAGTTATACACAAATAGAGGCTTAATTTTTATCGTGGGCTTTCAAAATCTTTCTCAATGGTTTATCATTATTAACTTTTTGAAATAATTACATTAATATTCTAATAGATAAATAACCCTTACATTCCTTGCTAACCCTAGTTAGTGATGGTGGATTGCTCTCAGATATACCAAGGAATATGGCTTACTATTGTTTAAAAATTAATATACATTCATAACAATAATTGCTCTGAGGTTTTCTTTGGCTGGATAGGGTGGGAGAGAAGGAAAGGATCTTTTACAGGTATTTTTGGCAGGAATATTGTCCATCATTTTATATGCTTCAAAATGATTTATTAATTTAACATATAGTATAAGAAATATGAGCTCCTTTAAAGATTCCTACAAATTAACCACAAAAATATGCAACCTAGAAATCTATAAGAAATTTTTATAAGTTAAAATTTTAGTTCCATGAGTATTGATCTGAAGATTTCTTTTAAAATTTTGTTTAAAATTGTGTGGGTGTGTCAATATTGGTAAAAGTTAGCTCAGTGTTAAAACAGATTAATTTTTTTTTTGCATTTATAAGAAAAAGAGAATGCAAAATATGTATCATTGGAAAGGAGGATTTGGAGTCAAGTACACTTGGAGAACATTGAACTGAATAAATGTTAATAGGCTTGTTTACTGCAGAATTTCTCAGAACTCTCTATGTAAGAGAATCCTTTGACTTTCTCAACAGGAGAGACATATGGTAAGCAGGTGGTAAATCCCAAAATTACTTACTATGGAAGAACTTTGCCCTGAGCAACCTGCAGATGGAATATACTTTCAGGAATGTCAATTTCTATTATACTCATCATATAGAAACAAATAGGTAGGTAGATATATGGACAATTACAGAGAAATTTTTGAAATATTACTATAATTTTCCTATGAGTTTCATCAATATTTTTAAATAATCATAATTTGTCTGCATTTAAGGTTTTCTGCAATAAGTGCTTTCTTGATTGAATTTCCTTGTTCTTCATGGTTGTGAATTGTGTAATGGTCACCTCAGGTCAGTCAACAGATCCCGAGAGTTCACCATAGCAGAGTATTCTTCCTTTGACCTTTTACCCTGGTCAATATTTTCCCTTAGGCATTACTTGAATATTTTCCTTTTAGAAAGGGGTTAGAAGTGCTGCTAATTGCCATTTAGGAAAGAGATTCTAAATGAAGACTAACTAAAATAAACCATTACATATCAGAGTTGGGGATTATTAAAAAGCCATGACCTAAGCGAGGAAAAACACAGATACCTTTCTTATATAACATTGCAATGGTCATGGCATTGCAGAACCATCCTTAGCTAAAGATTTGTAGATGCTTTATCAATAATACACCAAAGACAGAGGTTGAATGCTATCATTTTGGATGACTGGGATTTAACTCACTGGTAGACACACACAGAGAGACTCATACATACAGTCACACAAATATGTACACACACCCCTAAACTTTACTTTGGCAAAGCAAGTGAAAGACACACAAAAGGGAAAATAATAAAGGTAAACTTTACGTCTTTCCTAGGGTTGCCTAGACCCAGCCTACACAAATCTAGTTTTTTCTTTTTAATCACACTCCCCTAACCCTGTGGTTCAGTAGCATCCATCTTAATATTGAGCCACGGAACAAGGCTTTTTCAATCTGCTCACATGCCAGGGTGTGTCAACAGCCAGGAAAGGTTATTTATTCCATGTACATGAGTGGCTTTGTGGCAGCATGGGCCCTTTAGATCTCATCAGGTCTCATCAGCTGGGCGTTTCAGAGCCCAGAATGAGAAGCCTCCTACTATTCAGAGGGAGGATAACAACCAAAATGTAAATAGCCTCATGTAGTTTTGTTAATTATCAAGAAAAATAGGCCCAAACTTTGTAGCATTGTCAGTGCACTCATATAGCCAACATTTCTGGAAAAAAAATATAGATATAGATATAGATATAGATATAGATATAGATATATAGATTAAAGCACTAAGACTAAAACATACAATTTCACTCACTAGCCCAAGAGTTTTTGCTGTGACCCATGTATACAAAGCAGGAACTACTTTTGGCGTCCGATAAAGGATTCATCCATGCCACGGAAACAAGTCTTGGATGTGATCTTTGTGTCTCGCATGCTGAAGCCATCTTAGAGCTCACCATTCAGGCAGGGGGTAAAAAAAAAAAAAAAAAAAAAAAAAAAAAAAAAAAAGGCTGTGGCAGCACATCAGGTTCCGAAAGGGGAAAGGCCCATCATACAAGGAGATTGGCTCTTGTGCTTCCGCAGACATGGTTCTCATTATCCCTGATCCTAATTGTCAAACTATCAGGAATAGACTTGGTCTGGAGAAATACAGTCCTTATATTCTCATTGTCAAACAGCAAATAACAAAAACCCAAACCACCATTCTCATTTTCATGGTTGCAGCCAAGCAAATTTCCCGTAACCTCTCCCTACCGTGAAACTCAATTATCTAAGTGATCTGAACTTGTACAAGTACACTTGTGGGAGTAGCAATTCCAGCCTGCCCAAGTGGTTTGCAAGGGCAAGACGGATGGGAAGAAGTTTCCAGCCCCTCACATCACAGAAAGGACCAGGAGTTGTGAGTGGCCACAGGCATCCTTGACCACTGGGGTACAACTGTTCGTCTTTGAAACTGGCTCTGCTACAGGAACATTTTTAAGTGTGATACATTTTAAGGGACACAGTGGTTTACATTTTAACAGGCAAAGTGCAAAATGAGTAGTTGGTATGGAAACAGACCTACCCAGCTAAAGTCATTTCTAGGCCTCTGCCAGCAGATTCTAGAATCCTATTTCTGAGCCCATTGCCTGGGATGGAAGGCAGCGCAGCCACCTGACTGCCGTGCAAAGGTCTGTCCTCATCCATCAGTGTTTCCTGCCACTTTCTGCAATTCCTGCACTCTTGTCCATTTACTCCATTCTCTCTTTTCTGGGCATTCAAAATACAAGTCTTTCTCCACTTCACCTGATTTCCTCCCTGGGTTTTCAGAGGCCACTACCAGCTGTTGGAACATCCATCTCCATCAAGGTCTGAGCAACTGAAAGGGGAGAGGCTCACCTAAACTGACTGATTGAGGAGAAGAAATCAAGAGAAGGCTGAAGCAGCAGCCAAGCGGGAGAAAAAAAACCCATCTTAGCACTGCTGACAAACCTGGAAACACAGTGATCCACCAGGTTCATCGCTGGATCATTGGGCAATCCCCTCTGGCCTGGCACCTTTCACCGCTCTCCTTCAATCAATGAACATGACCAAGTGTCTATTACATGCATCATGTCCCATGCTAATTGGGCGGTGGGAAGAGGACAAGATGTAAAAGACCCAGTTCTATAAACTGTCAGCTTTTTGAGAGCTCTATATTCCCAGTATCTAGAACAGTAGATGGCACACCTTAGCCTCAAGTCAGTATTTGCTGCTTCAATTAAATAATCCTAGTTACTGCCTGGGTGGAATGGCTTGATGCCCTGCTTGAGACCAGGAGTTACAGATTTTAGTTAGAAACAAGGCTCTTCTCTGCTGTATTGCCAATCATGGGCGAGTTTGTATCCTCAGAGGGCAGTAGCTGTATTCCTAGCATCATCTTTGCCTCATCCACCACCCTGGCACTGCACAAACTGAGCCCCCTGAAGCCTGGCGTTCCCTCCCTTCCTGAAGCGGCATCCCCTTCCTTCTCGGAGGGTCCCCTGAGCTGCACCCCTCTGCCCCAGAGCTGTGCCTGGCGTCTGGCTGTCAGGAGGCACCGCGGCCCCTCCCGGCAGCTCCCGGCCGTCCTGAGGCAGGCGCGGAGCAGGGTCAGCGGGGAGTCAGGGCTCCCTGGGCCTGTCACTCAGCAAGACAGAGCCGGGGCTCCCTGACAGCCCTCCGGACCCTAGGGGATAACCATGTCCGTGTCTGTCTGTGCATCAGATCAGAGAGAACGAGGCGCGCTCCCCCGCCTAATTCCCCCTTTCCTGGAATGTCCACGAGTTCTTGCTAATGCTATTGTTTGCTTTTGCTTATGCACACGTAAGTCTCTGGTACACACACACTGTTTTGTTTTGTTTTTTCTTTTCCTTTCCTTTCTAAAGCTAACGGTTTGTGGTGGTGTGAAGATACGGCTTTGGGTGTGGATTCAACTGGGAAAAAGAAATGCAAGCAGAATTTAGAAAATAATAAAACCACTTAATACATTTCCAGATATGCCATTAATGCTAGCAAGAAAAAATATGGATAGCAATTATTTTTAAGTTCAGCGAATTGAAAAGATTGGAACTGGAATAGGATTTAAGTAAAGAAAAAATTACTTCTCTAAACCAATTTCTGGTTGCTGAAAATTCCCAGGATAAATTAAAGTATGAAAGAAATGATGACTTCATATTATCAAAATATACATAGACTTCTGATTTGTTTTAAATACATTTTATACTAGTAAAATTCATTGATGGTAGAGAATGTTTTCCAGTTATTATCACTGACTTTAATTAAGCAGTTTCATATGTCTGGATTGTGTGTTTTGAGGTATGGCTCATGGACAGAGTATCGGTCCATATGTAGATTTTACCATTTTAAATTTGCATTGTTTATAAGATAGGCTTTGTAGTCAGGTAAACTGGGTTCACCTCCTCATGTAGCCACTTACTGTATCACGTTGGACAAACTTTCTGTAGATTTTTTCACCTGCAAAATTAGGGATAATAGTATTTATTTCAGGAGATTGTTGGAACATTACATTAGGTACTACATATAAAAACTAAAAACTGTCTCACACAGAGTTATCACACAATAAATATTAGTTATTTATTTCTGCTAACTAATTCTGCTCAAATGATAAGAAAACTATGGGCCATTTAAAATTAATAATAATGTCAACATATTTTAAAAATAAAATACTATTGTCCTATTTATACATTTTGGCATTTCTGAACTTTTTTGCAACATATATACAAACTCAAAAATAATTCATAGCTATAATATATAATTAGAATATATTGAAATGATAGAGCTCATTAGTAAACTTTTAAACTTTAATCAATCTAAGATTTGGTTTGGAAGAGATCGAGAAACACATTCAAATCTCAACCTTATTTTACAGAAAAGTATTAATCTTGTTTATTTGAAGTCGAGGTCAATAGTATAAATTCTGGGGATGGTTGATGAACCAATTTGCAAAGGACATGTCACTAATAGTCCCCTTCCTGACTAGAGACAATAACATAGACACCAGCCCCTATTTATGGTGGGACCAAAGGAGAATGTGTCATCTATCTAGAAATAATAGAACTTATTTTCAATGCCAACTGTCTCACCGTCTATAATTTCATGTGAACCAAACACACAGCTATGATTAACTAAATCCTTCCACTTTTCAACTAGCTTTTGTGCACAAACTCATGTAAACACACAATACCAAATTAACTTTTAGTTGTGGGCTACTAATTCAATCACTTTGAAAACAGGTTTTTACAAAGGCAAAAAAATACAAATTTAATATAAATATTTATTCTAAAAATTAAGCAAAGGGACACCCTTCTCACATCATTTTAAACAACCATTAAAAACAAAAATATTGCATATGTTTCTCATAAACTCCCTGTAGCCTCCTAGACCTAATTTTATTTCCTTCATTCATATTATTCCCTTTTAATTACATGATCAATAAATACTGATATCTGATGAGATCTGAAAATTATTTTTGAGACTTTTAAGTTTACTTTTTAGAAAACTTAAATCCTGGGAGGTAAAAATTTTGAAAATATTTGATTAGGAGATAAGGTATATCTCCATTTAAAGACATTCTGAAGACCAAAAAAATAAAAATAGAATTTTAATTCCTCTGATGATCCCTTTTGCTCATGTTTAGAATCCATTTTTTTCCCTCTGAAATTTCTAGATAAAATTCATCAGGTGGTGGTTGTAGTGGTGGTTGTGGTGATGATGGTAGTGGTTAGTAGTTTTAAGAAAATATTTTTTGGAGACTGTGATGTTTGGTACACTTATTTAAAGCCCTTCATTCTGAGGAATTGAATTATAAGATAATTCCTCAGTAAGGAAGAGAGAAGAGTGTCTTAACTGACATAAGGAATGATCATCACAACCAATACAAAGGAACTTTAACAATCAATCAGCCCTATACCAGTTTAGCCACTGCTGGAGGATACATTTTTCTGTGCTCCCTTTTCAGACTTGGTTAAGTCTGACCTGCAGCTACAGCTCAGAGCCACCAGAGGTCAGATTTTTACATCCCACCTGAAGAGATGCTAAACTTGAGTCTGAGACAGACAATGGTGTTTCTTTTCCCAGCACTTTTTCCTCTTCAATTTACCTTTATCACCACCAAATACAATATAAGAATATTATATATAAATATAAGAGACACATAGTTTACTTTCCTATATGGAAATGGCATCATGAGGAAAAAGTAAGGAAAAGGAGGAAATAAGAAGACAATTATTTTAAGATGAAAGCTGGTATTAAGGAGAAAGGGCAAAAACCGAACAGCCTTCAAATCATTTTAAAAAGACAAAGAGAAAGCAAAAAAAAAAAAACAAAACAAACAAAAAACAAACAAAAAAACCCTATATGAGCTTTCTGATTATCAAAATTGTATCATATTGATGTCTGTTTTTATTCATAAAAATAAAGCTGATCTTCCCCAAAACGATAGTACAAATAATATTGTGGTAGTAATATGGTGGTAGTGGTGGCAGCTGTGGCCACCAATATGTATTGAATGCATTGTTCTAATCACTTTACATACTATTATAACCTCATCATAGGGATGAGAAAATCAAGTGCAGAGGATTTTCTAATAGCTATCAGGAGCCTGGAAAATGTTTCTATCTTTTGCAACTATAATCTCACATTTGAGTGTTTGGCCAAAGATAAAAACTCAAATTGTTGGAGGAGCTGTTGGCATGAAGATATCATATTAATCCTAGGTTTATTCATAACAGAAAAATTTGGAAACAACCTATCTAATAATTGTAGAATAATCAAATAAAAATACCAAATAATATGTCGTCGTTACGATTAAAACTGTGAAGATTAGAAAAAACAAGAAAAATGTTTGGTGAAAACAAATTGAGAAAATTGTATACATACCATAAATAAAACTGTATAAAATATGTGCATATATGCATAAGAATAAGGAAAGAAATCTGCTAGAAAAACAACATATTTGTTAGGGTGTAGGATCATAGGCAAAAATTTTTAAAGTAATAATCCTGGAACATGTATTTTTAAACTGCCAAAGGAACAATGGGAAAAGCATATCCTCCTGGGACTTGAGAGCATAAGCCAACTCAACTGATTTCACATCGCGCTTACCAGAGGTGAGTCCACCAGCCACACTTGGGCCTTCCTACTTACCATGTCCAGCTTGACTTACTGTATGCCTCAAAGCACCCAGACAGAATTCTCTCTGAATTCTTTTCCCTACCCTACTCCCTCTCCATAACAACAACCTCTTTCTCATCATGATAACCTGGGAATAAACATCCAGATTCCTGGGCTATACCTCAGAACAAATGAATGGGTGCAGTACCTGAAAAATTGTATTTTCTAAAAAGCTCTTCAGCTTTAAAAAATCAAAGTGATATCTTTTTTAGAGAGCAAAATCAATGAGGTAGAAAAGTGTACCCAACCTTTAAGGTTTTACCTTTCAGTTCACACCTAAATAAGTTCTTCCTCAGCCATGAGTGCTCCTTTTAAGGAGTTTTCTACCAATGGAAAATAAGAAGCCTACTTAACCTTCACAACCTCCAACTGTTGGTCAAAACCTATAGCTGTCGTTCTTCCCATGTCCCTGCTAGATGTCCACAATGAAAACATGCAAGTTGAAGAGAGTTTCAAATGCCTCTTTTTTAACCACATTATGGCAGGCAATAAATGCAAAAATGTAGTCACAGCTCTGCAATCAGAAAGAGGCAAAAAATGCAGCAATAGACATTCCTATGTGGTCAAGTCAAGCAGGAGGTAGGCTTTGTTCAGAGCAGACTTGAGGGAGCAGATAACTCTAGCAAAACAGTGATAAAGACTGAAAAAAGTAATGTTACCCACTTACCCAAAAGGGCTCTGACCTATGAGAACAACAGTCCAATAGACAGCATGGGGCAACAACAGTCTAGCACACAGTAAAGATGATGAGTGCTCATTCATTTATTCAATGAATATTTATTGAGTATCTACTATGTGCCAGGCACCATTGTAGATACTTGGAATACATCAGTGGACAAAACAAACACAATGCTTGTCCTTTTGGAGCTTACATTCCAGCAGGAACTTTGGACCCATGCATGAAGAGGAATTCAAACCAGATCAGGATCACATATACTCTCTTGGCCACACTCCAGACTAATTCTACAGGGAGAAGGAATTGGAAATCATAGCAAGACTGTACAGTACATGCACACATTCCTTGTCACTTGTTTTATTGTGTGTGTACATATGTATAATTACCAGTGCACACCGTTATCAATCATTCATTTATTTATCCATTTCATAAACAAGTATTGAGTGCCTACTCTTTACGCAGCCTTGGCTAAGTCATGAGCTTTTGCTATGTTCATAAAATGCTTAGTTTAAGCATCCTTTCAGGGATTGTGACATATTGATACCTCAATGGGGTAGAACCTTCTTGACTATTAAAATCAATATTCTGGTCCTCAGAAAGAATAAACTTGGAAAATATAATCCTAAAGAACACTTCTTTGTGGAAGTCTGTTTTTTATCAAAGGTATATATATACACATATATAAAGAGCTTCAAATATATATACATATATATTTATATGTATATGTATATTTGTATATATACACATATATATATGTATACATATTCAAATATATATGTGTATATATTCAAATATATATATGTGTGTGTATATATATATTTGAAGCTCTTTTCTTTCCGAGGAGATGCACAAGCCACTCACAGTGCCTTGGGCATTAATACATACTTGGGTTCACATATTTGCTGAATACATAGATGACGCTCTGTGATTCCCAGGTCAAAGAATAATCCCACATGAAGGCTGTGTCACTGTCATTTCTCCTCGCCTCATTGGTTAAACACTACACTCAGACTTGCAGTCACTGACTGAAGAAGATGACAGTTTCATTCCAAAGTAATGTAATATTGGCACATGGGGTCAACATCCTTTTGATTCCCAGATTGTCAGTTCTGCTAAGAAAAGCTCTTACTACATATGGAAATTGAGAACAACATAAAAATGAAGGACCCATTATAAAGAGAAAGAAAACAAGCCCAAAGATGTGTTAAAAGACAAACAGAGTCCACTTCTCAGAGGAGTCAAATGGTGTTTAGAATCCACTGCATTATCCCTGGTGAATACTGCAAGTCCTCAACTAATATCGTTTCGTTTGTTGTTATTTTGTTACAACACTGATAAGGAAAAGCATCAATTCCCAGCCAAGGGCACTGTCTGTGTGGAATTTGTACATTCTTCCATGTCTGCATGGGTTTTCTCCAGGTACTCTGGTTTCCTCCCATATTGAAGATGTGCATGTGGGGTGAATTGGTGCGTCTTCATGGTCCCTGCCTGAGTGAGTGTGGGCGTGGTGAGTGCACCCTGTGGTGGGATGGCATCCTGTCCAGGGTGGGATTCCTGCTTCGTGCCCTGAGCTGCAGGGATGGAATCAGGCCACCTGCAACCCTGAGCTGGAATAACTGGGTAAATTATTACCTTATTTGTTTTTATTACTCATTCTTAAATGTATGTATATCTCACATTTATTTCAATGTTTAATATTAGAAGTGTTTTCATCTTTATTTAGAAGTTTAGTCAATTTTTGTGACTAGAATACGTCATAGGAACTTAACCCATTTATATCAATTAGCCTATGGTAAAATTGGTTTTGTTATACATCATTTCACTTAAAGTCTCAGTTTCCAAGAACCTATGGATGACATTAAGTGAGAACTTACTGTATGCAGATGATTCTTGTTATTTGTGCTGGCCATGTTCTATAAAGTCACCATAATCACTGAATTAGTAAATGTCAAACGATCGCTCCTAGGGGAAATAGAGTGTTAGCTTCCTATGAGCCTCCAATCACAGTATTTTCCTCAACCAAAACACCATTTGTATCATATAAGTTATACAACAAGCCAGTCTCATCAGCTTTGGAAACCTGCTCTTTTACACAACATTGGTCCTGTGTGATATTTAGTGGGTTTAAAAAAAAATTCTTCTGTACCCTTGAACAACTGACATACCTCCTTTAAGCCACCTTAGTTAAATTAAACAGGGGCAGTAAATACAGTTTACTATATTTACTACTCACTTCTTACAGAGTTGGTAAGAAGATGAAATGGGATATTGTGCATAAAACCCCTAAAAACCCAATAGGCATTTGAAAATAGTAGCTGTTGTCACTGTGTTGTATAACAACCAAAAAAAAAAAAAAAGTCATTCTAAAGAAGAAAATAAATGTCTTTAAGTACTGTCTTCCAAATTCAATTTTTTTTTTTTCCAAAAGACTGAGAAAATGTCCAAAGAAAACTGTATCTAGATGGAGGACAAACACCAAAGATCTAGCTCTACAACTTCTGTGAGAAAATAGAAATAAGTGAGACATTAGCAAGATTTTTCCACCAATGCCATTACTTCTCACCATTCTGAGAATAAATTTTAAAATTCTTTTCATTTCAATCCTCCTCAAACACTTCAAATTCAAAAGGGCAACTGCCCTTACCTTACATATGAAGAGAGTGCCACTTCTAGGTAAACAAAAAGTGAAATCAAAGGCATGTGAGTTTTGTTGTTGTTGTTGTTTTTGTTTGTTTTTTGTTTTTTTTTTTTGAGATAGAGTTTCTCTCTTGTTGCCCAGGGTGGAGTTCAATGGCACGATCTCGGCTCACCACAACCTCTGCCTTCCAAGGAGCTCAAGCAGTTCTCCTGCCTCAGCCTTCCCGAGTCGCTGGGATTACAGGCACCTGCCATCACGCCTGGCTAATTTTGTATTTTTAGTAGAGATGAAGTTTCTCCACGTTGGTCAGGCTGGTCTCGAACTCCTGACCTCAGGTGATCTACCTGCCTCAGCCTCCCAGATTGCTGGAATTACATGGCTATACTGTGGAGAAAAAAAAAAAAAAAAAAAATACTTTACAACTCAGCTTCCCTTACACCTTCAAATCTCCTTATCTATAGTGACTCCCGCATGCCTCAGATTCCCATGGAGAGCCAAAAGGTCCCCCAGCCCTCTTCCAACCTAGTTGGAAAACTTGATAAATTGGGATTGCAGTAGCCAGTTGATCTAAGTCTCTTTGGTGTGCAGGTACCTAAAATTTAAAAAGAAAAAATCTTCCATCTTAGCCAGGTTGGGTCGCCATAATTGTCCCCTTCCATCTCTGGTTCTTGCTTTTATATAAATGTATAGTGTCTCTTTAGGCATACCACATGGGCACATAAAACTTAAAAATTAAACTGGTTAGTGTTTATGAGACTTCATTTTTTTAAAATGGAATCTTTAAGTTCCTTTTGACTGTTTCTGAACTTCTTTATTCTTTTTTTTTTTTTTTTTTTTTTTTTTTTTTGAGACGGAGTCTCGCTGTGTCTCCCAGGCTGGAGTGCAGTGGCGCGATCTCAGCTCACTGCAAGCTCCGCCTCCCGGGTTCACACCATTCTCCTGCCTCAACCTCCCGAGTAGCTGGGACTACAGGCGCCCGCCACCACGCCCGGCTAGTTTTTTTTTTTTTTTTTTTTGTATTTTTAGTAGAGACAGGGTTTCACCATGTTAGCCAGGATGGTCTCAATCTCCTAACCTCGTGACCCACCCGCCTCAGCCTCCCAAAGTGCTGGGATTACAGGCTTGAGCCACCGCGCCCGGCCCTCCTTTTCTCTTTCTATGCCTCTTTAAATACATAAAAAAGAAACTAAATGTCGTCACTCAGAACTGCATTCAGAAGGTCATCTGCACTCCCTGTTGAAAGTGTTCATGGAGGCCTGGTGCGGTGGCTCATGCCTGTAATCCCAGCACTTTGGGAGGCTGAGGTGGGTGGATCACGAGGTCAGGAGATCAAGACCATCCTGGCCAACATGGTGAAACCCTGTCTCTACTAAAATGCAAAAACTTAGCCAGGTGTGGTGGCATGCACCTGTCGTCCTGACTACTCGGGAGGCTGAGGCAGGGGAATTGGTTGAACCTGGGAGGCAGAGGTTGCAGTGAGCAGAGATCGTACCACTGCACTCCAGCCTGGGCAACAGAGCAAGACTCTGTCTCAAAAAAAAAAAAAAAGAAAGAAAGAAAGAAAAAAGAAAAAGAAACTGTTCATGGAGCATTGAGAGGAAACTGTTGTATTCTGTATTTAAAGTATGCTGCTCTGTTCTATATGCTTAAAATATGATAAATAATTTTTGGAATAAAAGGCTTTGTCTCTTTTTAACTCTTTTTAGTGCTCTTAATGTTAAGGTATATAGTATAAGAAGCATACAAGGTTCCACGAGAAGGGCCTCCTAAGCACCATAGCCAAGAGTTTGGTCCCCAGCCCTGCAGGCTTAGAAACCTGAGAATAACTGTTTTCCTGGTTGTAGACTCACGATAGCCAAGTACATAGAGACTGGTAAATCAGAATGCCAATTTATTCTCTTAGAGAGAAGAAAATACCTTATCAGTCCAATGTAAATGCTTGAATTATCAATTAGTACAATTAGTAAGTGAATTAAAGATTACTCAACAGTAGATACTGACCAACCGCAGAGGCCTGAGTGAACTTCTTTTAGATGTGTCAGAAACAGGCCTGACACATCTAAAAGTCAAGGAAGCTCCCCTTCAGCCCCTGAATAATGACTGTCAACCTTTGACTCAGTAGGTTAACCATCTATGTTCTAAGCTAGTATCACCCTTCTGTGTATCCAGTGTGTCTCAAAACAATACAAAAAGTTGGGTTTCCTGCTTCTAAAATTACAACGATGTTCTTCTGGTCTCTCTATGATTATTCCCAGAACAACACAGAGTTCAGAAACCATAGTTAAAACCAGTAAAAATAATTTTGTATTAGTTGAAGTCCTGTTCATTTATTCATTTTAGAAATGGTCATCAACAAGTAATTAATGAGTACTTACTTGTTATTTGGCACCATACTGACATTGAGCTAGATGTTGTGGAAATTGCTAAAGAAATGGAAGATAAATGACTACTTAAAAATAAAGATCAAGGAAATTCTCAATCATGTATTAAGAAAATTCCTAGAAGAGAGAGAACACTGTGAGCCATTCATGGCTAGAAAGCTTCCTGGAAGAGGTGGGATTTGAGGAAGACCTGGAATGATGCATCGTATTCCAAAAGAAAGAAAAGTAAATAGCATGAGAAAATCTGTGTATAAGAAAATGAACATGCTTGAAATAAACTAGTTGAACACAGTCAAGAAATGATGTGATCCCATTTGGAGATGGAAATTTCTACACTCACAGCAAAAGACTTAACCAAATTTAAGGTTTAAGCAAATTTAAGATTTTGTCCATAGGTGGAGCTTCATTATCTATTACATTTTATGAGCCTGTTTATTACTTAAGAAAAAATAAATGTTTTTAACTTTCACATTATTAATGAAAGGGAATTAATACTCCTGAGCACAGAAGGGCATGCAGCACATGTCACCCAGTGAATGGATAACCGTGACTTTGGGTACAGAGGCAAACTATTGGGGCATTTAATTTTGCAGTCTAGGAATCTATTACTGCAATTCTAGATCTAGTTGGTTCCTCTAAAAAATGTGGGCTAGTTTACAAGTTGCATTATACCAATAAGAAAGCCTTTGATTATTTGATGATACGTTACTGTGCTTTGCAAATTTAACTCTCCCAAAAAAGTTGTTGAGTCTTTGCAAAATATTGGCCTTATATTTTATAACTGCTGGAATCTTCTGAAATCTAAGAGAACACAAACATCTCAGCAGAGAAAAGATAATAATTATCTTTCTATGGTCACAAGAAAACTCTGGGTGACCCATGAGGTTGAGGACACACAGGACTGTGGTCAATAAGTTTCTCTCTCATGGATGTAGGTCTTGACAGATTTTCCAGGCCTCAGAACAACCAGTCACCCCAGGCGAGAAGCAAGATCATTGTGCTTTACCATAGTTAAAATACTCAAGTACAGTCTATTATGTAAACTTTGCCATACTTCCTTTCTTTCTCCCCTATTCAATCTCACAAAGGAAATAATCCTTTGGGGAAAATTAACAGTTATTAGTAGTTCAGTTATATAAGAGTAAGAAAAAGTCATTCTAAAATTATCCAGGCTCTTTAAAGAAAAAAAAAAAAATCATTCTTAGCAAACTAATACAGGAACAGAAAACAAACACTGCATGTTCTCACTCATAAGTGGGAGTTGAACAATGAGAACACATGAACACAGGGAGGGGAACATCGCACACCGGGGCCTGTTGGATGGGGTCTAGGGAAGGGAGAGCATTAATGCACGTGGGGCTTAAAAGCTAGATGACAGGTTGATGGGTACAGCAAACCACCATGGCACATGTTTACCTATGTAACAAACCTGAATATTCTGCACATGTATCCTAGAACTTAAAGTAAAACAAAACAAAACAAAACAACAACAAAAAACAAATTATCACACGTACCTTGAAAATATGTACAGCTATTATCTATCAATAAAATAATAAATTGAATGAAAAAAATTATCTGGGCTCATTCACTAGAATGCTAAGTGAAGCTGTTCCAAGATGGTTGTCAAAGTCATTTAAATACAAACTGTGTCTCCCCCAGAGAGCACTTGAAAAGCCTTTTTAGTTGATTCCCAGGAAAACCCCAGTGGAGACTGATGGTTGACATGTGCTCCCTCCATTTTGCTGCTGGGAAAAGCAAAATGCAGAAAATTCTATTATACTGTCCCCCTTCCTTTAGCCAGTGGGTGATGAGAACAAAATGCACATTTTCTGGTTTCCCATCAGGGACTATTTTTCTTTTCAGCCATTAGATCCCATTCTTTTATAGGGACACTCACCACTTACAACTTGATGACTGATTTCATCTCAACGCTGAACTAACCACATGAAATAATAAGAAGCTAGTGTAAAACCACACCTCCAGAACAAAGCACATTGACAACAATGAATCGCAATCCTGTAGTGTCAGCAAGCCTTTAAAAATAATTCTCAAACATCATTATATATAGTAAAATGAAGTTTGAATTAGCCCCACTCATTTGAACAAGTCATTCCATGCCTCTCCCACCTAAACCACTCTTCTTGAGTAGTGAATGTGTTTGTTTGTTTTGCATTGGAAGCCATAAAACAACCAAACAGTTTGCAAAAACAGATAAGCAAAGTAGCAATCTGATCAGAAGGGGTGAACATGGCTTATAGGCACCCCTGCTTCTCCCCTCACTATTGCCATTGCCAGATTCTGTAGCTTTCCTGGGCCTCTGCAATTTGACAGTTTTAGAACTAATTTTACAACAAACGTTTGAGTTTACACATAAAAAAACTAAAGCCCACAGAGCAACCAACAGACACAAATTAATCACAAAGCAGAGGGAAACACCAAATAATCTGATTCTCAGTTCATTGTTTTATAGCATCGTATCTTCTTGCCTTCACTAGTTTAGGAGATTACTGTTATTCAACAATAAGATATTATTCTTACCTTCCACTGTCCCCTTTCTCTGTAGCATAAAGAAAATAAGAGCTGAGTTTCAAAGAGCTTACCTCCTAATTTTTTGTATATCCTGGAAATAACACTAAATGATATTTTCATGGTTATCATAGAACATAGAATAACTTCACATAACATGCTCACAGCTCAAAATTGCTTACTGGTGAGTTCAGCTTTCTCTCTATTTGTTAGTTTTAGCCAAAGGGCAAACAAACAATGACTTTTGTCACTGGCAATAATGGTTCTGCAATAGATTGACTGAAACAGACACTCATTTATTCATTAAGAAAAATATCTACTGAACACTTCAAAGGTGATATGGATGTGGAATAACCAAATTTCCACAAGCATTTATTCCAGATAAAATGTGAGTGATTTATAAACAGCAGAAACTTATTGCTCACTGTTCTGGGAGCTGGGAAGTCCAAGATCAAGGCACCAGCAGATTCTGTGTCTGGTGAGGCCCTGTTTCACATAGGTAGTGCCTTCTACATGTCCACACATGATGGAAGGGTAAACAGGTCCTTTGAGCCTCTTTTATCACCCTTATGACCTAATCACCTCCCAAATGCCCACCACCTCTTAATATGTTTTCATTAAGGAGTAGGTTTCACATATGAATTTTAGTGGCCACCAACATTGGGACCACAGCATTACACTAGCTTAATTTTTTTCTTTTCCCACTGAAAAATACAAAATTTAAAGCTTATCTTTGTACATATTTAACATACTGGAAATAATTATTACTTTCATATTTATCTTTAAAATTGCCCCCTGAAATAACATGAGGATCAAATTCCACTAAAAATATATTCAACCAACATTTTACCTGTCGAATATAACCCAAATCTCAAGATTAAATATTGTCCATATAGCTCTCAATCTTATTCAACAAAATTTAGAACTGATAGATCCAGGCCTGGAATATTTGCTTTGAGCATTTTTCTTAAATTTCTGTGTTAAAAATACATTTTCCCCGTGATAATAAGAGCATGTGGTCATTGTGGAATATCCAAGAAATAGAAAAAAAAAAAAACATAAAAAATAAAATTTTAAATTTACTATAATGCTAACATCCAGAAACAAATACTGAAAACATTTTGGTACATTTTAATAATTTTTGCATCCTGTTGCCTACCCCCTTTTGTAATAGTGAGTATTTTGTTGTGTAGTTAAATATTCTTAAAGAATGTGATTTTAATGACTTCTTCATAATCTGTTTAAATACAAACCATACTTTATTTAGTTAATTTCTAACATAGGATATTTAGGAGAACCTCTCTTTCAAAGAGAGCTATAACAACCACTAGTAGGAATCAGGCCACTGCCACATCTGACATCACCAACTCATCTTGTGCCAAGCAGGGAAAGATTCATGGCTCCATATCCTCCCTCACCCCAGCAGGTTTAAAAATACAGTGAGGTCTGATCACACCAAGTCAGTCTTAGACAGAGGTGGGCCCTCTGGTTCAACGGTCTGATTTTCTATATAGAATGCATTAATATTAATCTGCATAATCCAAATAAAAATAAACTTTATTTTATTTGGTATATTAATGCCGATACTTCCAGAGCCTATTTTCAATTCTTTACTTCTAGCCTTCTCTTCAACAACTGGTTCCTCTGAAACACCAAACCTAAGGATTTGTGAAGGTCTTTCTCATTCACGCCTGTCCTGGCCGCTATTCATTCCTCATTTTTCTTGAGCAATATATCTCAATGAGAGTAATTAGTACATGACCAACTCAACAACCACTAGATATAATGACTGTCCTACTTTGGTGCAGCAGACATCTTTTTGTTTTCGTTGTTCCCACACCATATAAGTACTGATTAGAAGCAGGAATGCCTGTCCAGACCCTGTGAAGGAGGTGATGAATGGTATGTCTGAACAGCTCAGCCCTAGCTTAGTATCGCTGAAATGCCACACTCCTCACTGAGGTCTGTTGATAAGCCTGACAGTGCTCAGCAACTTTTACCAGCAGACTTTATATCGGGGGACCCAAGCTGAAAGTTAGCACATGGGGTGTTCTGTCAGCACAGAAGGTTTACATCATTAGTAGTAGATCTAAATAGTGTTTAGATTGTGGAGTTCAACAAAAATCTAGATCATTAAGTGCATAAAAGAAAAGGTTACGATGACTCCATTCCAAATAAAATGCTGTTTGGAGGGAAACAAATAAATTAATCTTGCTGTTTATTGGTAATAAAGAAACTAGAGACTCTCATGTTGTTTTATGTGTAGATACTATCTTAGTGCCATTTGGGACAGCTTATTCTTCAAGCTTTTTGAAATATGAAGTATACAGCTGGATTTAAGGTATTACTAGCCAATTAGGAATTATTTTTAACGTAAAAACAACCAACCAACCAACCAAACAAACAAACAAAAAATCCAATTTGTTTGGAGACTGCATCCCTGGAGAATAAGTAAATATTACAATGTTGTATAATCTTGAAAATTTTTAAATGTTAAGGAAAATAATATGCCCATGGGAATCCTAATTTATGAGACAAAATCAAAGAAGTTGTTCATAGAAATTTAAACCCTTGACATTTTTAGGACACAATTTAAAGTAGAATAAAAAATAGTTTTCACAACATAAAATGAATGTAAAATGAATTGGAAAAATTTCAGCGGTTTCCTCAAGGGACCATTAAAAGCTAGGGTATCTTACAAATATTCACCAGGGTTTAAAGCTAATGGAAAACATATGCGGAAAGTGTTTAATAGAGCTTAATGTTCAAAATAAGAGAAATACAACAAATTTGCATTGAGTACACTGATTATGAGATGAGAAGTTTCTGACCCATTCCCCAGTCCATTTTTTATATGAGAACTAAAACTGGCTAAATTTAGTTCCATCACTTATTCTTAGCCACCCTGTGCTGAAAATGCCCATGAGAAAGGGAGTTCCTGGATAACAAAACTTCCAAAGAAATTCCTAAAAGAGCAACAGAAAGCCACAAATCCAGGAAAGTAAAGATAATATAACCTGAATAACTACAAATTTCGTAATCAATGTGTAAATGTAATCATGGGGAAACTCCCTGAAAAAGTCACATAATTCCTTTTATAATAAAAATAGTATCTGCAATTTCCTGAAAATTTGGTGGCCTGAGTATACCCAAGTAACTCTCCCATTGAACATAAATACACGAAAAGTGGCATCAGTCGTGGAAAGTAGGTAAGAGTATCAAGATTATGCCAGAAATGTTAAGGAAGTGTTACTAGATATCGTGGCGGTATAATACAGTTGAAAAAGATACAGAGGCCTTGGTAGGCAGAATAATGGTCTCCCCAACGATGTCCAGGTCCTAATCCCTAAAATTTACTGTGAATACACTAAACTATATAATAAAGAGTAATTAAGATGGAATTAAGGTTGCTAATCATGTAACCTTAAAAGAGAGAGATTATCCTCGATTACCCAGGTGGGCCCAGTGGAATCACAGAGTCTTTAAAAGTAGAAGAGAGGCGAGAGGCGGAAGAGGAGGTCAAGGTGATGCAATACGAGAAGGACTTGATTCGCCTTTGTTGGCTTTGAAGATGGTGGGAGGAACCACACTCCAAGGCTTGCAGGAGGCCCAGGGAAGCTGGAAAAGGCAAAAATATAAATAAATAAATAAATAAATAAATAAATAAATAAATAAAAAGTATCCTACCTAGAGCCTACAGAAAGGAATGCAGCCCTGCCAAGGTCCTGATTTTAGCCCAGTGAGGTGTGCGTGTCAGACTTCGGAACTTCAGAACTGTAAGATAATCTACTTCTTTTCTTTAAGCCACTAACTTTGTAGTAACTTATTTTGGCAACAATAGAAAAATAATAAAGAGCTTCTTGAGAACATAGCATATGAATAGATAAGGGAGACCCTGGAAACAATAGAAGAGATTCTTTCAAAAGCTTCTGATTTAGAGGTCAAGGAAAGGGTCTAAGGAAAGAAGCAGCACACCCCTTGGAAAGGCCCTTTGCCATGGGAATCTGCAGCATTCAAAACAATTGTGCTGTAAGGCCCAATTGGCTCATAAAATGGGGGCATCAAAAAGAGCCAGGAGGGGGGCAAGGATTCTCTAAGATTTGAGAGGTGGACATTTATATCTGAATGTAGATGACTGCATCATGAAGAAGGAGACACAGCACAAACACACAATATAGCTGATGTGGAATGGCCTAACAGACAGATAGATATGGGAAGCTGTTCCTACAAAGCCAGAAAAAGAAAAAAAAATGATCCCCAGCTTGGACTGCCCAAGGGTTTTAACTCCCTTCTCATGCCCTTTTTTGGCAGCCCAACTACTGAGCAAGTAATTTAAAGTTATATCAACAGACATTGAATACATGATGGAAGATAGTTAGAGACTGCAAGTCACAGCTTCCTATGCTGCTAATGGGCTTGGATAGCCTGTTCTTCATTCATGGATAATTAGAAAGAAAAAGATTCCTCTATATAAAAAAGAGAGAATATATCATGCAAGATACAGAGGAAGAGAATAATATTGATAAAGATATTACAAACAAAGAAATATTGGTCAGAAAGACACTCTCTGCCTTCAAAAATACAGAATGTGAAATAAAATGTAAGATTAAGTAAAATGATACTGTGAAATAAAAAGATAAACTGTTAAGGGCAGTACATAAAATTTTCCTCCAAGAAAACAAAATATGTTAGAGACATTAAAATGTATATTAGAAGAGAAGAAATAAAACAGGAAATTATAACAGATGAATGATACAGAGAATAGAAAACAAAGATCCCAAACAAGAATGATTATTTACTTTTAAAGAAGAGTCTGGAGCAGACAGAAAAGAAGTAATAAAGACGTAACCATTGGATCTATTCCTGGACTAAAAAAGATATGAAGGTGCAGAACAAATGGATTTACCATATACAAAGTAATGTTACTAAAGAAAGACCAACATCCAGACATATTCCAGGGGAATCAAATTAAATTCCAAAAAAAAAAAAAAAAGAGCAAATGCAAAACCCAGGCAGAGAGAAAAATAATTAATCTCAGATTTCTTTTTCTCAATCTTAAAAACCAAAGGACAATAGGGCAACATCTACTCTACAGAGTTCTTTTAAAAAGTTTGGATCTCATGATTTTATATCAGCCAATTTGTGTAATCAGTCATTGACATATAAAGGTGATGAAAAATATATACAACCAGATTAATCTCATGCACAGAGGTGGTCTGACCTCTTGTGCTCCTTCTCTGGCCCACTCCAGCCACTTTGTCTTCCGTAAGCTTCTCCAACATAGCATGCTTACTACCCCATCCTCCCTACCCTTATTTAACATTACAGCTTTAGCTGGTGCAAGAGAACAAATAATAACACCGTGATCTGCTGCATTATAATGTTTTAGTCAACAATGAACCACATACACAATGGTGGTCCCATAAGATTGTAATGGAGCTAAAAACTTCCTACCACCTACTGACACTGTAGCTGTCCTAACATTGTAGTGCAATGCATTGCCTTTTCCGCATTTAGAGACACAAATACCATTGTGTTACAATTGCCTACTGTATTCAGAAGAGTAACGTGCTGTACATGTTTGTAGCCTAGGAGCAATAGACCATACCATACAGGCTAGGTGTATCAGCTATACCATGTAGGTTTGTGTAAGTATACTCTATGATATTCACATAGCAACCAGGTTGTCTGACAATGCATTTCTCAGAATGTATTCCTGTCATTCAGTGACATGTGACACTATTAATAATAAGCAATCTCAATATGGGAAAGAGAAGACCAAACTGGTAACATTTTCAAGTCAGTAATTTCTTTGGAAAACCCAAAAGAATCAATGAAATATGAAAACTAGGAAGAGAGTTCAACAAGGCAGTCAATTACAAAGGAAAAGTACAAGATCAATTGCTTATCTTCTGTTTTAAAGGGTATTAAAATTTCATGCTTTGAAAGCTCCTCTGTTCTAAATACATAGCAATGACACTTAGGTTATAAAGGGATAATTCAAATAGTCTGGTCATTATCAAAAATTAGATAACTGGCTCTGTGCGTCTGAAACACAAAGGGGTGAAATAAGTAAGTGGAGTTGAAGCTGTGGGCCTCCTGGGTTCCAGATGCAGAGGCAGGCAAAAGAGGCTGGGAATTCAGCTTTTGGGGGTGGTCACCAAAACTAACTCAATTTGCTGGAGGGAGGTCAGAAATTGGAGCCTGGTTTACTGCATGAAAGCTGGGGTTGCTGAGGGGATTTCTCTGCCTTATGTGCCAGAAGGCTAATCTTTGGGGCAGCCCAAACATTTAATGAAGTTACATGTGAAAATCCCAATAGCATCAGTGGCGGGGTGGCATTAGACAATGCAGAGGATTTTTCAAAATAATTATAAAATGTCTTTGAAGAAAGAAATGGCAAAAAAGAAACAGAAGGAAAAAGTTTTTTTTTTAAAAAAAAAAGATGCAAGGCTTGCCCTGCAATTTTCTTTAAATGTATTATAAAATTATGTTATTAAAAAACATAGATATTCCATATATAAAAATAAATGAATTCATTCACATTTATGTAATAGTTTAATACATAAAAGGTAGCCTTTAATACTAAGAAGATGTATTTCTCAAGAATCCATTAGAAAAACTGGTTAACGTCCTCCAAAAAGGAACATTTAAATTTTAAAAACATTTATATATCAAAAAGTGAAGATTATTAAAGCCGACTGGTACAATTGAAATTTTTCAATATATTTGACAGGCAACACTTATAATATAGAAAGAGCTCTTATAAATCAACAAGATGCATATATATATATATATATATATATATATATGTATATATATATCTTTTAAAAGATAAGAAGATGTAGAGAATAAGAAGAAACTAGAAATATCCAAAACTGGACTAAGAATATGAAGAGGGGATATACAAATGGTTAGTAAATGTATAAAATATTTAACCTCACTAATAATTAAATAAATAAAAATGAAAAAGACAATTAGATAGCATTACTTGCCTCTTCTCCAACAAAGATGCATGTTATGGCCTAAATTGTGTCCTACCCTGCAAATTCGTAGGTTGAAGCCCTAACCCCCGGTTTCTCCGAATGTGACTGTATTTGAAGATAGGAACTTTAAAGAAGTGGTCAAGTTAAAATGAGGCCATTGAGGTAGGGCCCTAATTCAATTTGGCTGGTGTTTATACAAGAAGAGGAAATTTGGAGACACAGAGAGACACCTGGCACATTCATGCACTGAGGGACCATGTGAACAGCAAGAAGACAGCCATTTGCAAGACAAGAAGACAGGGCTGGGAAGAAGCCAAACCTGCTGACACCTTGATGCTAGACTTTTATTGTCTAGAACTGTGAGAAGATAAATTTCTGTGCCTGCCAGTGGTATCTTCTTATGGCAGACCTAGCAAACTAACATGAAAGATAACAATAAATGGTCATATCCATTGGGCCTAAGTGCAATACCGGTGAGAGTGTAAGCTGATACAATCATTCTAAAGGGCAACCTGCAACATAGAGCAAAGCTTCCTAGCGCTGAGATGCTTCTCCCCACAAATTCTTAAACGCCTTGGGAAGTTTATCGTAGGAAAACCACAAGGATCTATAGAAAATATATGCATGAGGAAGTTCATAATAGCAAAAGTATATATATATTTTAAAGGTAATACATACAGGCTCATCAAAAGAGTATATATAAATAATGCTACTACAGAATGGCATCCATTTAAAAAGCATGTCATAGAAGAATACTAAGTAATGTGGGGAAATACATATATTGTTGAGTGAAATACTCAAATTACACACAATATTTACTAAATGATTATAATATTTTTTACTTATAATATTATTGCTCTATATAAGCAAGCATATTCATGACATGTAAAAATGCTGATAATTGTCTCTGGGTGATTAAGTTATAGATCTAAATTCACTTTTTGTATTTTAAAATTTTGATAAATTAATCATGTATTAATTTTGTCATTATTCTTTCAGGCACCCAGCTATAAGGAAGACTACAAGGCAGATGCTCTTAACATTTCACTTAACCTTATGAAGACAGAAAAATGAAAATTTACAGTAACACTGAAACCCAAGTAACAGAAATAAAATATCAGAAATAAGGTATAAAAGTATGTATCAGGGCTGGACACAGTGGCTCACACCTGTAATCCCAGCACTTTGGGAGGTCAAGGTGGGAGGACCATTTGAGCTCAGGAGTTTGAGACAACCCTGGGCAGCATAGCAAGATTTCATCTCTAAAAAGAAAAATGAAAAAGTATATATAGGGAGGCTGAGATGGGAGGATCCCTTGAGTCCAGGAGTTTGAGGCTGCAGTGAGCTATGATTGTGCCACTGCACTCCAGCCCAGGCAACAGAAAAAGACCTTATCTTTAAAAAAGTAAAATAAAACCAAAAAAGTATATATATAAAAGTCAAGGAAATATCAGAAATAAAGTATCAGAAATAAAATACAATTAGATAATTTCCTACAACTTAGAAGGCCAATAAAGCTCTATTTAATTGTGGCCTACCCCTGCTTTGCTCACCTAAAAGTAAAAATATCCTTTCTTTTTCTTTCTCCCTCTCTCTCTCCCTCTGCCTACTTCCTATTTCAGAAATCAAGGTTCACACGAAACAGAAAACGATTTCTCTATCAGTTTGGAATCACTTTATATAGCAGGTCTTCAGTTTATTACCTATTATTCCATGAATAATTCAATATATTCTCTGAATAACATAAAGTTAGACTCTAACCTATTAATAAAAGTAAAAACATCAGTGTATGTTAAAACTAAAGTATATGAAAAATCACTGTTCTGGGTCAAGTAGGAATGACACACGACTTAGATAACTGAAGTGGGATGTGGTCGAAACTATATTCAGGGGAAAAGTTGTATTTTTACAAGCTTTTATTATTAAATAAGAAAGAACGGAAACGACGAAAGTAAATATTTAATTCTAGAATCTAAAGGGAAAAATCAATGAAACTTTTAAGGAAAGCAAGAAATGAAAGAGCAAAAAGGTAAGAACAGAGGCTAGTGAAACATCTAAAATTTTTAAAAAGCTAAGAGATAAAGCACCAGTGTAAAATATTAGGAATGCAAATTGATTTACAAAAGAGTTAAAATGTAAACAGAATGTTACGTACAACTTGATGGTAAAACGATGAGAAATGTATAAGAAATTGATTAATTTATAGGAAAACACAAAACTAGCTTAAGAAGTCAAATAAATTGAGTAATAATATATGATTATCAATCTAATTATTGTAGAAACTGAGATGTGTATTTAGAACAGTCTCAAAATAAAGTTAAACTCCTCAGTCTCACCAATTTTCCATTTCTAGGCAATCACCAAATTGTGCTGATTCTACTTTCTGGATCTCTAACATGCCCCCTTCCCTCTACCCTGCTGTCAACACCACTGCTTTATTTCAAGGTCTCATTACTCAAAGTACAGAGTTCCTATTTCTCCAAACCCAGCACCTAACAAAAGGTCTGGAATTGTAGAGGGAGTGGAAAAATTTTGTTGAAAGTTTGAAGAAACACAATGAAGCTGTTATAAACCATTCATAAAATATAGGTAAAATTATGGCAGTCCTCTGGTATGGTGAATTTAATTGACAAATGCATACCACTTGTGAAATTCTCTTACCAGAGATAACAAAGAAGGATAATAGTGTGTCCATCTCACTGTGAGTCAAAGAATCTTTACAATGCATAAACAAAAAGGATGGGGTGGGACACGCTCTAAGGAGGTAGCAGGGTACATAATGTTCTCATATCCCTAGCTAAACTATATGTACTTTGAGGTAACAGACTTTGCCTTTTGTTTCTTCCATAACCACCAGTGCCTTAGCTACAGATGGTATACATAAAGAAGTACACGCTCTTCTAAATGTGTTTTAGGTTATGTCTCCTCTATCCTACTTAAAGTGGTTAGCCATTTTGCCTCTGTATAACATCATCAAAATTTTGATGATGAGATTATTTTCATCAACATACTATTATGTAATTTTTCTAAACACACACATATATACACACACACACACCACTTTCTCTTGCCCCTTATTCCACTTTCCCACTAACAACTATCTTAAATCTTTGCCTTAAAACTCCTTGAAAGAGTCCTGTTTACTTTCTGTTTCCTATTCCTCCTCTTCCATTTCCCCCAAGGCACATCTAGCAGGCATTCTCTCCTGCCACTCCAACAGAGTGCTTTCCTTGAGGTGACCTATGACCTCCATGGTGCTAGATCTAATGGTAAATTCTTTGTCTGAATTTTAGAGTGACTACTCGGCAGGCTTTGACATAGTTGAGCCCCTCCTCTCTTAGCTTCCAAGACAACACTCCTTTGCTTTTCCTCCTGCCTTACTAGATCTTCCTTCTCAGTCTCCTTTCTGTTCCTTCTCTTCTCCTTGTTTCATAATGGTGGGTTGGTCCAGGGCACACGCACCTGTCCTTTACTTATGCTAACTCTGGTGATCTCATCCAATCTCACGGTTTTAAACACATGTTAGAATCCTAAATTTGCTTCTTCAGCACAGGTTTCTCTCTTCAACTCCAGATTTATACACAAAACTACCTACTTCACATTTCCCCTTGGATTTCTAATAGACACATCGAATTCACCATAAACAAAAATGAACTCCTGGCCTTTCCCATCAAACACGCTTTATTATAGCCTTCCTCCCCTCAATTGAGGGCAATCTCATCCTGATAGTTACTCAGGCCAAAATCTTGGATTATTTCTTAATTATCTTAATCACACTCTCCACAACTATTCTCTTTTTAAATCCTGTGGACTCTCCTTCCAACACCTATCCCAAATCAGACAATTTGTGCCATCTCTACAGCTCAGTTTAAGCCACCACGGTCTTTCACATAGATTACTGCAACATTCTCTGACCAGATCTCCCTTCCTCACCCTTCCAGTCTACTCTCAACACAGCATCTGGAGTGATGATCTCTCAGGATGCTTTATGGTTTCCATTTCACTCAGTAAAATCTAAAGCCCTAAAAGAGCCTCAAGGCCCCACAGGATCTGCCTAGCCCCATTATCCCTGTGACTTCAAGACTACTGCTTTCCCGTTTGCTCACTCCTTATTCATCAGAAATGTGTCACTTTACCACCATTTGCTTCCAGGGAGTCTGAGAAATCAAGCTTGTTAGCTGGGCACATTGCCAACCCAACAAAATAGGGAGAAGGGGAGGAATAAGTATTATCAAGGCAACTGGCAGTGACTGTCACACACCCATGATTATTTTAGTTTGCAAGAAGGGAAGCAAAGTCTCAGGTAAGTTAGGTTACTTTCCAGGAAAGTTTCCTAGACAGTAACTTAGTTAGAAAATGGTAAACTGAAATTCAAATCCAAGTTTGTCTGACTGCACATCCCTTTATTTTTCTATTACATCAAGCACCCTCCCTCCTTTAATAGAAAATTACCAGCCTTTGAATGATTTTGAGCACAGGATTTGTTCTTCCAAACTGCCTAGCCCAAAATAGTTATATCATAAATGTTCTTGAGAATGATTAAAAATTATATTTCCAGATTGACATTTCAATCTGGAATTGTGCCACGAGTGCTAGAATGGATTAAAAAAAAAAAAAGAAAGAAAGAAAGAAAAAAGAAACTTGAAGATGGTCAAATAGGAATAGGTTCAGTCTGCAGCTCCCAGCAAGATCAAGGCAGAAGGCAGGTGATTTCTCCATTTCCAACTGAGGTACCGAGTTCATCTCATTGGGACTGGTTAGACAGTGGGTGCAGCCCACAGAGGGCTAGCCAAAGCAGGGTGGGGCACTGCCTCACCCAGGAAGCGCAAGGGTCGAGGAACTCCCTCCCCAATCCAAGGGAAGCCATAAGGGACTGTGCACTCTGGCCCAGATACTACCCTTTCCCACGGTCTTCACAACCAGGAGATCCCTTCGGGTGCCTATGCCACCAGGTCCCTGGGTTTCAAGCACAAAACTGGGAGGCCATTTGGGCAGAGACTGAGCTAGCTGCAGGAGGTTTTTTTTTATACCCCAGTGGCGCCTGAAATGCCAGCAAGACAGAACCACTCACTCCCCTGGAAAGGGGGCTGAAGCCAGGGAGCCAAGTGGTCTAGCTCAGCAGATACTGCCCCCACAGAATCCAGCAAGCTAAGATCCACTGCCCTGAAATTCTTGCTGCCAGCACAACAGTCTAAAGTTAACCTGGGATGCTCTAGCTTGGTGGGGGAAGGGGCATCCGCCATTACTGAGGCTTGAGTAGGTGGTTTTCCCCTCACAGTGTAAACAAAGGCGCCAGGAAGTTCGAACTGAATGAAGCCCATTGCGGCTAGGAAACGCTGCTGTAGCCAGACTGCCTCTCTAAATTCCTCCACTCTGGGCAGGGCATCTGTGAAAGAAAGGCAGCAGCCGCAGTAAGGGACTGATAGACAAAACACCCATCTCCCTGGGACACAGCACCTGGGGGAAGGGGTAGCTGTGGACACAGCTTCAGCAGACTTAAATGTTCCTGCCTGCTGGCTCTGAAGAGAGTAGCAGATCTCCCAGCATAGTGCTTGAGCTCTACTAACAGACAGATTGCCTCCTCAAGAGGGCCCCCGATCCCCGTGCCTCCTGACTGGGAGATACCTCCCAGCAGGGGTCAACAGACACCTCACACAGGAGAGCTCTGGCTGGCATCTGGTGCATGCCCCTCTGGGATGAAGCTTCCAGAGGAAGGAACAGGCAGTAATCTTTGCTGTTCTGCAGCTTCTGCAGGTGATACACAGGCAAACAGGGTCTGGAGTGGACCTCCAGCAACTCCAGCAGATGGGCCTGACTGTTATAAGGAAAACTAAAAAAAACAGAGAGGAATAGCATCAACATCAACAAAAGGACATCCACGCAGAATCCCCATCCAAAGATCACCAAAATCAAAGACTAAATGTAAATACATCCACGAAGATAAGGAAAAACCAGCACAAAAAGGCTAAAAATTCCAAAAACCAGAACACCTGTTCTCCTCCAAAGGATCACAACTCCTCTCCAGCAAGAGAATAAAACTGGATGGAGAATGAGTTTGACAAATTGACAGAAGTAAGCTTCAGAAGGTGGGTAATAGAAAACTCCTCCAAGGTAAAGGAGCATGTTTTAACCCAACAAAAGGAAGCCAAGAACGTTGAAAAAAGGTTAGAGGAATTGCTAACTAGAATAATCAGTTTAGAGAAGAACATAAATGACCTGATGGAGCTGAAAAACACAGCATAAGAACTTTGTGAAGCATACACAAGTATCAATAGCTGAATTGATCAAGCAGAAGAAAGGATATCAGAGACTGAAGATCAACTTAATGAAATAAAGCATGAAGACAAGATTAGAGAAAAGAATGAAAAGGAATGAACAAAACCTAAAAGAAATAAGAGAGTGTGTGAAAAGACTAAATCTGTATTTGACTGGTGTACCTGAAAGTGATGGGGATAATGGAACCAAGTTGGAAAACACTCTTCAGGATATTATCCAGGAGAACATCCCCAACATAGCAAGACAGGCCGATGTTCAAATTCAGGAAATGCAGTGAACACTTCAAAGGTATTCCCCAAGAAGAGCAACTGGAAAACACATAATCATCAGATTCACCAAGGTGAAATGAAGAAAAAATATATATATTAAGGGCAGCCAGAGAGAAAGGTTCGGTTACCCACAAAGGGAAGCCCATCAGACTAACAGTGGCTTTCCTTGCAGAAACCCTACAAGCCAGAAGAGAGTGGGGGCCAATATTCAACATTCTTAAAGAAAAGAATTTTCAACCCAGAATTGTATATCCAGCCAAACTAAGCTTCATAAGCGAAGGAGAAATAAAATCCTTTACAGACAAGCAAATGCTGAGAGATTTTGTCACCACCAGGCCTGCCTTACAAGAGCTATTGAAAGAAGCACTAAACATGGAAAGAAACAATTGGTACCGGCCACTGCAAAAACATACCAAATTGTAAAGACCATGGACCTTGAAGAAACTGCATCAACTAATAGGCAAAATAACCAACTAGCATCATAAGATAGGATCAAATTCACACATAATAATATGAACCTTAAATGTAAATGGGCTAAATGACCCAAATAAAAGACACAGACTGGCAAACTGGATAAAGAGTAAAGACCCATCGGTATGCTATATTCAGGAGACCCATCTAACGTGCAAAAACACTCATAGGTTCAAAATAAAGGGAGGGAGGAATATCTACCAAGCAAATGGAAAGCAAAAAAGACCAGGGTTTGCAATCCTATTCTCTGATAAAACAGACTTTAAACCAACAAAGATCAAAAAAGACAAAGAAGGAATTACATAATAGTAAGGGGATCAAAGCAACAAGAAGAGCTAAATATCCTAAATATATATGTACCCAATACAGGAGCACCCAGATTCATAAAGCAAGTTCTTAGAGACCTACAAAGAGACTTACACTCCCACACAACAATGGAGACTTTAACAGCCCACTGTCAATGAAATAAAGCGATTTATTAGATCAATGAGACAGAAAATTAACAAGGATTTTCAGGACTTGAACTCAGCTCTGGACCAAGTGGACCTAATAGACATCTACAGAGCTCTCCACCCCAAATAAACAGAATATACATTCTTGTCAGCACCATATTGCACTTAATTCTAAAACTGACCACATAATTGGAAGTAAAAAACTACTCAGCAAATGCAAAAGAAAGAAAATCATAACAAACAGTCTCTCAGACCACAGTGCAATCAAGGTAGAACTCAAGATTAAGAAACTCACTCAAAACCGCGCAACTACATGAAAACTGAACAACCTGCTCCTGAATTACTACTGAGTAAATAATGAAATTAATGCAGAAATAAATAAGTTCTTTGAAACCAATGAGAACAAAGACACAATGTGCCAGAATCTCTGGGTCACAGTGAAAGCAATGTTTATAGGGAAATTTATAGCACTACATGCCCACAGCAGAAAGTGGGAAAGATCTAAAATCAACACCCTAACATCACAATTAAAAGGAGTAGAGAAGCAAGAGCAAACAAATTCAAAAGCTAGCAGAAGACAAGAAATAACTAAGATCAGAGCAGAAATGAAGGAGATGGAGACACGAAAAACCCTTCAAAAAATGAATGCATCCAGAAGCTGGTATTTTGAAAAGATCAACAAAATAGATAGACCACTAGCCAAACCAATAAAAAAGAAAAGAAAGAAGAATCAAATAGACAGAATAAAAAATGATAAAGGGGATATTGCCACTGATCCCACAGAAATACAAACTACCATCAGAGAATACTATAAACACCACTACGCAAATAAACTAGAAAATCTAAAAGAAATGGATAAATTCCTGGACACATACACCCTACCAAGACTAAACCAGGAAGAAATCAACTCTCCAAATAGAATAACAAGTTCTGAAACTAAGGCAGAAATTAATAGCCTACTAACCAAAAAAAGCCCAACACCAGACGGATTCACAGCCAAAATCTACCAGAGTTACAAAGAGTAGCTGGTACCGTTCCTTCCAAAATTATTCCAAACAACAGAAAAAGAAGGACTCCTCCTTAACTCATTTCATGAGGCCAGCATCATCCTGATACCAACGCCTGGCAGAGACACAACCAAAAAAGAAAATTTAAGGCCAATATCCCTGACGAGCATTGATGTGAAATTCCTCCATACAATACTGGCAAACTGAATCCAGCAGCACATCAAAAAGCTTATCTACCACGATCAAGTGGGCTTCATCCCTGGGATGCAAGGCTGGTTCAACATATGCAAATCAATAAATGTAATCCAACACATAAACAGAACCAATGACAAAAAACACCTGATTATCTCAATAGATACAGAAAAGGCCTTCAACAAAATTCAACACCCCTTCATGCTAAAAAAAAAAAAAAAACCTCTCAATAAACTAGGTATTGATGGAACATATCTCAAAATAATAAGAGCTATATATGAAAAACCCACACTCAATATCATACTGAATGAACAAAAGCTCGAAGCCTTCCCTTTGAAAACTGGCACATGACAAGGATGCTCTCTCTGACCACTCCTGTTCAACATAGTATTGGAAGCTCTGGCCAGGGCAATCAGGCAAGAGAAAGAAATCAAGGATCTTCAAATAGGAAGAGAAGAAGTCAAATTGACTCTGTTTGCAGATGACATGACTGTATAGTTAGAAAACTCTATCATCTCAGCCCAAAATCTCCTTAAGCTGATAAGCAACTTCAGCAAAGTCTCAGGACACAAAATCAATGTGCAAAAATAACAAGCATTCCTATACACCAATAATAGACAAATAGAGAGCCAAATCATGAGTGAACTCCCATTCACAATTGCTACAAAGCGAATAAAATACCTAGAAATCCAACTTACAAGGGGACGTGAAGGACCTCTTTAAAGAGAACTGCAAACTACTGCTCAAGGAAATAAGAGAGGACACAAACAAATGGAAGAACATACCATGCTCATGGACAGGAAAAATCAATATTGTGAAAATGACCACACTGCCCAAAGTAATTTAAAGATTCAATGCTATCCCCATCAAGCTACCATTGACTTTCTTCACAGAATTAGAAAAACACTACCTTAAATTTCATATGGAACCAAAAAAGAGCCCATATAGCCAAGACAATCGTAAGCAAAAAGAACAAAGCTGGAGGCATCATGCTACCTGACTTCAAGCTATACTACAAGGCTACAGTAACCAAAACAGCATGGTGCTGGCACCAAAACAGATATATAGACCAGTGGAACAGAACAGAGGCCTCAGAAATAACACCACATATCTACAACCATCTGATCTTCGACAAATCTGACAAAAACAAGCTATGGGGAAAGAATTCCTTAAGGGGAACATCACACACCAGGGCCTATTGTGAGGAGGGGGGAGAGGGGAAGGGGGACAGATAGCATTAGGAGATATATCTAATGTAAATGACGAGTTAATGGGTGCAGCACACCAACATGGCACATGTATACATATGTAACAAACCTGCATGTTGTGCACATGTACCCTAGAACTTAAAGTATGATAGTAATAAAAAATAAAAAATAAATAAATAAATAAATAAATAAATATTAGATTTCAGGAATGTGAAGAGAGTCAGACCAGAGCTCCCAGTCAGGTTTCTAAATGTAATGGTGTTTTTTGCTGTTCTGTAGCAAAATAAGAATAGGACAATGTAATATATTTTTCATGAAGCTAAATTGATACAATATAAATAATTATTCCTTATTCTAAGATTGTTTGTAGGGTTTGTGATGTTAAAATATCTTTTGCTTTGAAATGATGCTAATACTAGGTCTGGTCTACTAGTATAAAAAGTTGATATTGGTCCCTGAAACAAAAAGTCTGAGATCCATATCCTTTAGAAAATCAATTCCTGACAACTCAGAGATTTGTTCCTTTTCCTAAGCAGAGCCAAAATATCATTGTTCTATGGCATTTTCTTATATCTTTCTCTACCTATATTTAAGAGTCTAGATGGGTATCCTATCTATACCTCTGGCACCCTTAGGCAAAGGAAATAAAAGCAGAAGAATCAAGTAAAATAAAAGCAAAGAAAAAAAATGCTGTTGGGAAAACTGGCTAGCTATATGCAGAAAACTGAAACTGGACCCCTTCCTTACGCCCTCTACAAAAATTAACCCAAGATGGATTAAAGACTTAAACGTAAGACCTAAAACCATAAAAACCCTAGAAGAAAACCTAGGCAATATCAATCAGGACATAGACATGGGCAAAGACTTCATGACTAAAACACCAAAAGCAATGGCAACAAAAGCCAAAATTGACAAATGAAATCTAATTAAAGAGCTTCTCCACAGCAAAAGAAATCATCGTCAAAGTGAACAGGCAACCTAGAGAATGGGAGAAAATTTTTGCAATCTATCCGTCTGACAAACAGCTAATATCCAGAATCTACATGGAACTTAAAAAAATTTACAAGAAAAAAACAAACAGCCCCATCAAAAAGTGGGCAAAGGATAAGAATAGACACTTCTCAAAAGAAGACATTTATGCTTCCAACAAACATATGAAAAAAAGCTCATCATCACTGGTCATTAGAGAAATGCACATCAAAACCACAGTGAGATATCATCTCATGCCAGTTAGAATGGCAATCATTAAAAAGCCAGGAAACAACAGATGCTGGAGAGGATGTGGAGAAATAGAAACACTTTCACAGTGTTGGTGGGAGTATAAATTAGTTCAACCATTGTGGAAGGCAGTGTGGCAATTCCTCAAGGATCTAGAACCAGAAATACCTTTTGACCCAGCAATCCCATTCCTGGGTATATACCCAAAGGACTATAAATCATTCTACTATAGAGACACATGCACACATATGTTTATTGCAGCACTATTTACAATAGCAAAGACTTGGAACCAGCCCAAATGCCCATCAATGATAGACTGGATAAAGAAAATGTGGCACATATATACCATGGAATACTATGCAGCCATAAAAAAGGATGAGTTCATTTCCTTCTCCGGGACATGGATGAAGCTGGAAACCATTATTCTCAGCAAACTAACACAGGAACAGAAAACCAAACACCACATGTTCTCACTCACAAGTGGGAGTTGAACAGTGAGAACATATGGACCCAGGGAGAGGAATGTCACACACTGGGGCCTGTCAGCAGTGGGGGGCTAGGGGAGGGATATAATTAGGAGAAATACCTAATGTAGATGATGAGTTGATGGGTGAAGCAAACCGTCATGGCATGTGTATACCTATGTAATAAACCTGTACGATCTACACATGTATCCCAGAACTTAAAGTATAATAATCATTTTTTTTTTAAAAAGAATCAAGCCTCAGAATCTTCCTTTTTGTAAATACTCCAGGTGATTCCTATGCACAGTAAAGATTGGCACCTACTACTCTGTTGCCAATCCTGATGTTAGGCTAAAATTCAGATTTAGGGGACAAAGCCCAAGACTCTAGTACCTGGCATCAAGCCATCCTGTCAATATTCTGGCCCTGACTTAGCACTCTGAGTCTGACAATGGGCTTCTGCCTTTTCATTAAATATGGTTTCCATCTGTGTATCTGTGTCCCAGTTCAAATAATTGGGATTTGCCTTATTTTTTAGTGATTCCCTGACTGGAACCTGCCTAAAATTCTGGCCCCTTTCAGAAGGTCAGTTCTACGGTTTCCTGCCTGGGCCTCTGTCCCTGAACTGTTCTTTGGTTGGAGTCTGCTTAATGACCGGTTTCCCTGATGTTGTCTACCTGCCTTTCCTGTCTGAAACTGAAAATCCTTGTCCCTGGATTTTCCTTTGCTGGGTGCCCTCACCTATTGGAGTCATCGGTGTATTTTTCTCCTTCCCAAAAATCAAGACTACTCTTTGCTGCCTGTCACCAGAGCCCTCACATGGAATAAACTGGGTGAACTTTTCTTTACATCCACCTGGTTTTGTGTCCCCCAAACCCTCCATGACCTTAATGCATGGGTTGAGTTTTTTTCTGCCTCCTCATCCTATTATAGTCACTTGGGCCACTTCCAGCTATGTCTCAAAATATGACAAGATACAACCAATCTAAGGTAACTTTCAGCTAGAGTTCTTTAACACTCTGACTTCAGAGTCACAATTTGCCAAGCAAATTTAATGTCATCCAAGTTTCCATGATGGAATTTGCATTATGTTTCTTTAGAATATTTTTCAAGTAAAATGCAGAACAAGCATGCATATATATATGTTTTTGGCTGTGTGAGCTGGTATCATGGCGTGAGCTGGTAGGAAAGCACATAGAGAAGTGTAGCAAGAAAGAGATTTATTAATGAGTTCTCCCACATCCCTCCAGGATGGAAGAGACAAAGGTACTGGAAAGGTAAAAAAAGAATGAAGAAAAGACAAGCCACACAAATTGGTGCCTCAGGGAGTTTTGGTGGAGAACAAAAAGTAGGGTAACCAACTATCCAAGTTTATCTGGCACAGAAGAGTCTCCTGGGACATGGGACTTTCAGGGCTCGAGCTGGAAAAGTCCCTGGCAAGCCCCAGTGAATTGGTTACTAGAACCTGAAATTGTTCAGAGTTTTGTTGAATCAAAGATTAAGGATGTGAAAGAATTGTACAGAAAAGAAAAGAAAGTAAGACTTTCTTTAATGTATCTTGTGAAAATATGAAAATATCAGAAATATTTTTATTATTCTTGATTGGTGGGCTGTACTTTGTTGAATGCAACTTTGTCCAGGGACTTTTGTGCTAGCTGCATACATATTAATGAAAGACAATAATATTGTCAAATACTTATTGGAAACTTAATATGCCACCCACAGATTGAAGTGCTTTGCACAGAATATCTGAATTGTCCTCAAGGCAACCTTAGTAGATAAGTACTGTTATTAGTTACATTTTACAGATAAGGAAATAAAGGCAGGCATTTTAGGCAGTTTTTCCTAGAAGAAATCTTGACACAAAATTGACATGTGACAGATGATTAAAGGACTTTCAACTACATTTCAACAATGTAGAAGTAGTCAGGGTACATGGGTTAGCTGGTCATGTGGTATCACTGAAATATTTGCATACTTCCACATGCCTGGGTCACATATTCTGACAAACTTTAGGTTCCAGCCATGAAGGCCACTGCAGAAGAAATGTTTATTAAAGTAAATGCTTATTAAAGTAAAAAGATTGAGGCATATGAGTCATTTTCTTTTTCAGTTGAATATTCAGGTCAGTGAAAATGCAAAGGCATTTTAGGTCACAGGAAACCACCTGGGATGCGTCAGCAGCTCATGTGTAGATTAACCCTGGGACAAGAGGGAGAGGAGAGGGCCTTGTCAGGTTCGGGATGACACTATAGAACATATATGTTTTCAATTTGATCTTCCCTTCATAAAGCTAACATTCATAACATGTCAGGCACTGTACATAACCTATCACCTCTTTCAATCCTCACCACCATCTTATAAAATGTAGTTACTGCAAGTGTAAGCTTACAGATAAGGAAATAGAGGTACAGAGAGATTAAGTAACTTGGCAAGGTCACAAGGCTAGCAAATGGTAAAGCCAAGATCTGAACCCAGGCTTTATCCATTTAGTTACCTCAATTTCCTACTGTAATGTATACGGACTGTGAGAATGTTAAACTTGCAGGAAAACATAGCAACCATTTAGTTAGCCTAACTTCCTCATTGTATTAGTAGGAACTAAAGCTCTAAGGATTGTAAGAGATTTGGGAAGACAGTGTGTATACCAGAAGGAGCAAGGTATTTCAATACAAATAACCTGGATTGGATCAGCAGTTTTACAACCTATTAACTCTCTGATTTGTACAGATTATTTAACCTTTCTATACCTCAATTCTGTCATTTGTAAAATGAAGGTAATAATATCTACTTACAAGGGAGATTTCAAGATTAAATTAGACAATGTATGCAAAGCATTTGGTAGAGTTTCTCACATATAGTAAGGGATCAATAGACGAAATTGGTATTAGATTTATTAATGACATTTAATATTAATAACAATATTATTATTATTGCATAACTACCTAGTAATTATTATTACTACTACTACAACTACTATTACATCATCATCATGATCACCATCATATCAGCTCACAGAGCAGTCAATTGCAAAAGCAGGCTTAAAATCTGGTTGCCTAACTCATCATGATGACATATTTTCTTCTCTATTATAAAAACAACATGAAAACTTCAAACCAAGAAAGCATTTAATAAAGACCCTTGGCATTCAGAAGGTTATTCGTAACATGGCCACAAAATTGCAGATAAGAATGCAAAACAATTTAAATGGCATAGAGTACAAAGAAGCAAATTCAATGCCATGCAATCTTGGGCGCTAATGATGTTTCTCTAGAATATTTTCCAAGTAAAATATAGAACAATTATATGTATATGTATTGGGTTTTGGCTTTATTCTTTATATCTTTTGGCTTCTAGATGTGCACCATGAACACATGGAAGATGGTCAGTCCTTCTGGTTTTGTAGCATGGATTTGAGAATATAAAAACAGAGGCTCCACAAGCTAACCCAACAGTGGTCTAACTTTATGGAGATATCCTTCTGTACAAGCCAACAAAATGACAGAACTGAAGCAATTTGGCTTTCTGAGTACTGAGGCAGCACTTCAACAAACTATCTTGCCTCTTTCTTCTCCCCCACTTGACCAAGTGAAATGTTATGAACATTTGCTCCCATGTGTAAACTTCTCTAATAAGAATTCAGGGAAGAACAGCTTACAACACACTCTTTGTCATATACAAACTTTTCCTCATAGTCATTTTTATTACATAAGTAACATACACTATTAATATGAAAAATTAGAAAAAATAAGCTGAAATAAGAAAATTAAAATCAATAATCCCACAATATGAAATAACTATTGTTAATATTTTGTTATATATATTTGCTTTTTCTAAGCATATAAAAATTCATACATAGGTAAATATACCAAATTCTAAAGATGCATTATATATAATCCTTTTTCCCATAGCTAAATAAAATTTAAAATTTCTGTATTATACATAATAATTATATCCCATATCATGGTTTTAAACAGTTGCCTGACCTTCCATTATATAGATGTACCATAACTTATTAGTCAAGCCTCTATTAATCGACAGTAGAGTCGATCTTCTTGCTGTTATAAACAACTCGTTCTTATAAATACACTTGTTTAGAAACCTTAGTACACTTGTTTAGAAACCTTAGTACACTTGTTTAGTATTTCCTTAGAAATAAAGAATTCCCAGAAATGGAATTACCAAGTCAGGGACTGCAAACTTTTAAAACTTAACATGTACTTTGTATTAAGTAATAGGTATGTATTTATAATATGTACGCATACATCTTGCCATATTTATCTTCAAAACCAGGTACTGATTTTCACTCCCAGCAGTGGGTAAAATGAGCCGGCCCCACTGCCCTTTATGGTTGAGTGGGCCAGCAACTTGCCTGGGCAGTCATGGCTTCCCACAGAAAAAGTCTATGAAGGCCCTCTACTAGTGCCACCTTTGTGACACAAGGCAAAGACAAGAGACAACACCCAGCTGTCTCATGGATTGGCTAACAGCCGCTGACAACACCCACATGTACTGTGATATCAGAGGCTAGCAAAGGAAAATATCCAAAAATAACAAAGCAACTGAGAATCGTTGGACAATGTCAGAGAGAAAATTATGATTTTTAAATGCATTTGTTTTTCCTTTAACAAATAGGGCAGGGAAAAAAAGGAGCCATCCACATTCAGCAAATAAGAAGACTTGGTCTGAAAAACATTGAAAAAGACAGAGGAAAGGGAATCATTACAGATTTGGAAAACCTGTGGCAAATTTCCGGGCCAGTAAGAGTGGAATATTAGAATGTCCAAAGGGTGAAACAAAGCAAAACAAAAAAGCCTACTTTCTCCTGTGCCTGGGTAGCATTTTCAATCATTTCCGACCAGCCAATTTACAAACTGAAACTTAAATGTCTCTGTGAATGTAAGCAAGGGCAAAGCAACAGAATGAGGTAGAACACCCTTTCTGCCTCTGCTGGCTTTGCACTGAAGGCAGCTAGTGCCTGCCTCTAACTGGGTCGCTCTATCCTTTCCTGAAGCCCACAGAGCTGAAAGGGAAGACTCAGTGAAGGCAGAGCTGAGGAGACACTAGATGTGTATACCATAGGTGAGGATGTAGGTGGAGAGGAGGCAATGAAGTGCAACATACACTTGGGGCAACAAATAAAGTACTGTCTTCTACATTGCAGGTCATGAGAGAGGAATTTCTTAATTATCTTACAGATAGTTGCATGGTGCCTACTGCAGGATTCCCCAGGAGTAACTCATTTAAAGCTATGACAAATCATCCCTGTTTTCCAATGGGGAAACTGAGGCATGCCAAGATTAAATCTTTTGCCCAAGATAATATAGCTGATAAGTGGAAGAGCTGAGATTCAAACCCAAGGAGCCTGGTTCTAAAATCCACACTCTTCACTGCATTGGTACACTATCTCTCAGGCCACAGTTACAGAGACAATGTAGGACTGAAGGCCTGAAGACTAAGGTTCAAGTCCCTGGTCCACCTCCAATCATCAGCTCTAAACTACCTAGGGTAAGTCATATAATTTCTCTAAGCCTCAGACTCCGCCTTGGAGAAATAGGCACAATCCAGAGATCAGCTTTGTCCTGATCCTCCCGCTCCAGCCCATGACCCACACCCACCCGGATGCAGAACTCAACACATCTTTGAGTTCCCTGTCCCATTTTGTTTCTATTGAATTTCAGTCTGCAGTTTCACTCTCTACTCAAGCACCCACTTATTCACACTAAAGCATGCTCATTATTCCCCCTTAAAGAATCCTTTGATGTAAAAACATTGGAACAGTGAAGCTTGTTTTTCCAAGCATTTTTTAGGTGACACAAAAGAGGGAGGGGAAATTTATCACACATTGCAGACAAAACTGCTTTAAAATTCCCCATAAGTATCCCCATCAGTCCCTTCTCTCCATATTGTCAAGAAGAGGAAGGTACTCCCAATGCCATTTCTTTCAGTTCCCAAAACTGTTAACTGTATATTCTTTCGAATGTTTCCCTAGGCATATTAAAGTCTCACCTGTTTCTTATAAACTGGACATCACTTATTTATTTACAAATAATTTGACAGCTACGATGCTCTAATTAGAGCATGCATGTGAAAGTACCTCATACAAATGAAGTGATACATTAATAGAATATATCATTAATATTCACCTGCAAGATGTTACAAGTCAAATAACTTAAAATATTGACTTATCTAAACCTTTTTTTTTTTTTAATAAAGTCTTGCTCTGTCACCCAGGCTGGAGTGCAGTGGCACCATCTAGGCTCACTGCAGCCTCCACCTCCCGGGTTCAAGTGATTCTCCTGCCTCAGCCTCCTGAATAGCTGGGACTATAGGTGCCCGCCACCAGGCCCGGCTAATTTTTGTATTTTTAGTAGAGATGGGGTTTCACCATGTTGACCAGGCTGGTCTCAAACTCCTGGCCTCAAGTAATCCACACATCTCAGCCTCTCAAAGTGCTGGGATTACAGGCATAAGCCACCGCACCTGGCCAGTTTATCTAAATTTATGATTGACAAGTGCATGACAGAGTTATTAGAAGGAACATTTCTATGCATTGGTGATTGATGCCAGTTAACACTCTCCCACAAACAATGCCTTCCTGGGAAGCTGCATCACAGCCAACACAGAGCTGATAAGACGAATTTATGAATCTGCATTCAAGTTCCTCTTTCTTAAAAACGCAAATAGGCCCTTCTCTCACAATTTTTTATTTAATCTTACTGGTCTTTCTCTTGCTACTTTTTCTTACTTTACAAAAGTTTCAAATATAGAGTCTATATTCACTGCCTCCTTTTTTTTTTTCCTCAACACCTGCTTCCTCCTGCTCATCTAGGAATATGGACTTTCTCTCTCTCTCTCTCCAATGTCATAATGAAAGGTTGTGGACAACAATGTTTGTAAATCCACGAAAAACTCCCTGTCATGAAATACAATGGCCATGTCATCTTCCTCATTCTCTGGTGTTCTTGACTAAATTTGACATTTTCAAGGAAACCTAGAGAAAAGTTTGTAGTAAGAGGAGTCCTCCTTAACAACAGACAAAACTAATCAATTTGTTCAATGATCTTTTATTAAAACAATCATAAAGGGAGTGTATTTTAATTACTTGCTCTGCCAACTTAGGCAGCATCATGACATGAAGGTGCAGCTAGTCTGTGAAAATTCTTCTAAATTATGAGGCTCACATGTGAAAGAAACTTGATAGAAGTCTTCCCAAATTTGACAGCAACCCTAAAAATGTATGGCATTACCAGTAACAAGCTATAAATCTGAAACAAACTTTTCTACGTTATTAATAATACATACATTTAAATCAGCCATGTTAGAGAAAAGACTGAATTCTTTGTGTATTCTCTTTATGAAAAAAAATTACAAAATTGTTGTCTTATGCAGAAGTGATTAAAAAAAAGAACGTAGCCAAAAAGTAGGGTAAAAAGATAATATGGAATTTTGCAAGGCACTGTATTAATAAAAACCATTATATTATTTTTCTGAAAGTTAAGGTATATATGGCATTTCTCCGATTTTATTAGTTGGCAACTTCTTGTGATTTCTTAATTGTAATATTTACCTTTTATATAATTTTATTTTCATTATTTTATATTTTTAAGGAATGTATTCGAAAATTGTATAAGCTTCAGATCCTTCCAAACCTGCATCCTATTATACACTAGTTCTTCTATCATAGAAATATAGGCTATTAAGTCAAGTGCTCTCCTGGATAATAGAAGTGAGGTGTTATTATCAAACTCTTGTGAATAACAGGATTCCTTTCTCACTTCTGCCATCTTCCTGGACTCCCTACCTTTTATCTGTATATAAGTATACTTACAACCATGTAACATGCAGAGAATATAAAGATAAATAGATAATATCCCCACTTCGAGTAGATTAGAGCCCCATGAGGGGAAGAAGACATGTAAGTTAATAATTAAGCAACAATCTGATAACTGTTCTAAAGGAGTTAAGAGCACAGAAGGGGAGAAATTGACTGTACCTTAGGAATTCGGGAAACGTGTCACAATAAAGTTAAGAGCTAACCTGGGCATAAAGAAATAAGAGGGAGTATGCCTGGCAGGGGAGGGAGACTGCATTCCTATGGGGAACATCGCAGGTTAATTTATGTGAGCAGAGCATCAAATCCAGTGCTATGATGCGCCAATTAGATCATGGATGTGAAAGTACCTCATACAAATGAAAGTGATACATTAAATGAAACGATGCATTATTCTAAAGAACATAGTCCAATATGCTGTGCTGGCATACAAAGAACAAACAACAACAAGCCATTCCCCAAAAGGGAAGAATCACTAGCTTCTCAGAAGAATTCACAAGTAAGCTTATATGTTGCACCCTTTAATGTACCAAACATGTATAAATCTTGAAAATTGTGGGCTCAAGCCTTGGTTTCAAAGAAGCCTGAACACTGAATCCTCCAACACATTTTAGCTTTGTCATCTGGAACAACTGGGTAATTTTTACAGCCTCAGATTTTTCATCTGTAAAATGATCATATTAGTAGTTATATCAAAAATGTGTCCTGATGATTAGACCAGTCATGCATGGCATAAAATAAAGCTGGCCAAATGTTATTTGTTAATAAGCGAAGCTAACATATCCAAGTTTTTCTAATATTGAAGATAGATGAGAACTGCACATCTCTTTGTTACCCTGATAATTAAGGGGAGAGTCAGCACCTGTCAGCCAAAAACAATCAAGCTGAAGGCAGGAATGTTCTTTCAAATAGCCAGAGCATTCCAAAGAATGCCAGAAATGCTCTCACATTCTCTATCACATTCCTTTAAGCAAAAATTAATTTAAACAAACAGCCTAAGCATGCCATATCAGAAACGTACACACAGGAAAAAAGACCAAAAACTCAGTCCCAATGAAAAATAGCCATCTTGTAAGGAAATAAGCACACAATTCTGTATGCCAGAAGATATGTTGTCAAATATATTTCTACAGAAGCCAGTCTCTTCATGTTGAGGCTCAGTAGGAGCATCACCAGGCCGTGCTACTTCAAAATCCTTAGCGGGGAACACTGTCTTAGACAATTGTCCCTGACGCATAGCTTGATCCTCTCCAGCCTTAATAGAGTGGACTCCTTGTTTAATGGTAAAATGTGCGCATTCTGAAGAAGGGACATCAACCTCCTCTATTTAATTAGAGACCGTTATGAAGAAGTGAACCATGTCATGCTTTAGTCCAGTAGGCTCTTAACCATTACAAAACTGGGAAGGAGCAGATGATACATCCATATCTTCTCACAGTAAGCCTGCCTCTTGGTTTTTGTGACTGAGGATTCTGAGATGGTCAATATTTGCAGGATGGTCTGACAAATGGGGCTGTAATAGCAGCAATCCGTGAGCATGGGCGGGTTTGGGTTTGTAGTGTTGATACTACAATGGTCCACAATCTAGAACCTGAAATATGTATCAATTTTCTAGGCATGTTACAATTATTTCTCCAGAGCACAAAAACACAAGGATTTATGCTACCAAAAGTGTTAGTAGTCAGACGTGACTCCTTGCTGGCCACGATCATATAAGAATGTACAAATGTGGAACACCTCTGAATTTCTTAGCTTTCTTTTAATTACTAATTTCACTTAATGTACTGTGCCAGAAGATCATAACTACCCTGACCAACAGTTTTTAATAAGACAAACAATAAGCCATGAACAGAGAAGGGCCACATTACTTATTGAAGAAGGATTTACATGAAATGAGGGCTGAATTGTTTAACTGGAAGGACCACCTCTACAGGTCTCCTTACATGAGACTATAATGAAAACCAACAGACGTGAGAGCACAGGATACAGTCCTGAGCAGCCCTTCAGCCACACCTGCATATTTAACTACAACTTCTGAAGACAAGAAGCACTGGCAGACTTAACCGCTTCTTACTACCAAAGCGAACAATTAAATCTGGCCCTCTGAGAACAAGGGATCACAGAACATCTTTAGGGAAAATGTACTTTTTGTGGCCCATCAGAGGATCATTACATAGTGGCACTGAATTAAGCCTTCACTTAAGGTAACACGAGTATAGGAGAGAAAAGATTGCATTTAAGAATGTTGCTTTTAACGGGGGACTCGGAGAAAATGTACTTGATAATGGATGTCATTTGCTTGCATCCAACCACACACCTTTATCCTTTGTTGTCCCCCATCTCAATGTTGAAAAAGAAGTCCCCCAAAATGTTTTATTGAGGGAACTGTTAAGGGTTTCTACAATTTCCACAGCCAACTTATTCAGGGCTCCACTGCACCAGTCATGTGTGAATGAAGGGCAGTATTTGTGTTAATTTGCAGATTGCTGGGACACTTGACAGCCTGCCTTTATCTTCTCAGTTCTGGTGTCTCTCTCAGATTTGGGATATACCAACAGTCCATAGGATTTCATATTTCTCTGACTAGAAAAAGTTAGATATGATCATATTAACACTTAAAGCAGTGTTTCCCAAGTAATAACTCTCAGAGAAAATGACAGTATGTATTTATACCCAGCAGTAATCAGACATGGTAGTGTGTCTAGAAGTAACTAGCTGGGGAAGGAGAGGAAAGTGAGGGTGGTGAGGGGGAGTAGGGGGCTCCAGCACCCTAAGTCATGCCCTGCCAGCCTGGGCTTCATGGATCAATATCGACCTACAACCAAGAACCCAGAACAGCATCTGCCAGGAAAACACTCCTTTAGTGGATATGGATGGTTCAAGCATTTCCTTGGGAACACAAGTAAGATTCTAACATCCTCCGTGGTATCATGAGCCTTTATGCAATGAAATAGGGGATTATGAGTCAATATTATTTAGTCTTATAAAGAGAAAGGGACCCACAGGATAGGTGCTCCAGTAATCTTCACTACTGCATTCATGTTTTAAATACCAACCAATACAAGAACCTAAGAATGCAAAATTGAGCTATACTACGCATTCGCAAATCAGATACAAACTCATTTACCCTCAACCTGAAAGAAGTCAGGGTGAACCTAACATTTAAAAGAAATGTATTAAATATCTACAATTCTTTTCTTCTTTTTCTTGTTTCTTTTTTTTTTTTTTTCACTGTCATCTGTGATGTAGGTAAAAACAGAAAGTATTTAAAGTAGGCAAATATTCTGTGAATTTTCTTCATCTAATCATCTTTAAAAATGTAAAAAGCAGTTGACTATGACGGTGTGGTGGAGACAGCAAGAATTAGTCCAAGATTGGATGATTTCCACAAAGAACTTGCAAGCTGGGATACATATATAACCACTTTCTGAGATGCTTACTCTAGTGGTTCAGATACTCTGACCTCAGTTAGACAGAACAGGCTGCATACCATCTTAGCAAGTTTGTAAACAAAAATATCTAAATGGCTTGGAAAGGAAATAACACTAACCATCTGAAACTGCTACTGATAGAAAGCAAGTGTAGAAGTTGAAGATCATATGAGTCACTTTAATAACCATCTTAATAATAACTTTGTCCAAAGCTGCTACTTGCAGCTCTTAAAATGATTAATAATTATTGTTATTCTCTGTGATGCAATCACCCACAGGATTATACACATGGTGAACCATGAAGAGAAAAGGTTTTAGAGTAAGGTCCTCAACCATATTGGTAAGCTTTCAATAAATCACCTATGGTGTGTGAGGCACTCTCTAAGGATATAGTGGCAAACAAGACCCAGAAGTCGAGTAGAATACCACTACCAAAGACTTCAATTGTATTTTCTTGCTGAGAAAAATGGGGTCCAGTGGACCTGTAGTCATTAAAAGTAACCATTTGTATATATTTCACAAAATTATATTAATACCTGTATGACAATATCTCTCCAATATCTCTATGTTAGGAATCTATGATTCATTTACATTTTCTCATGGTACTAATATTTTATATGATTCTGTAGAATATTGCTTTAATAGAACTACAGGTTGGGTTGAGAGCAAGATGACTTAATTGCATGATTACAGGGCCATCATTCACATAGCATTAATATGAATACTATCTGCTAGAGTTGGGTAGCAAGTGGACCCTGTAGGAAAAGAAAAGTCGAAGAAAAGAGAGCAGAGAAAGTACAAAAGGAGTTACTAAAGAAACATCCTTCTAAGCAAATTTTCACTTATAAGATGTTTTATCAATGAGGGGTGTTAGGAAACAAAAAAGTACATGTTTAAAATGAGAATGATTGAGCCATTGATTTGAAAAGCAAAAGTCCACAATGAGAGAGAGAAAGTTTATAAGTACAGTAAAGACACTAGAGCTGCCTAGTTGTCACTCTAGGTTCCTTAATCAATTAAAATAAGAAAAGCTCCTCTTATCCCTAATGTTCTCCACCAAAGACTCAACAGGAGACAAAGCCTTAACCAAAGGACATTCACCAGAATTACCACCAAAATAGGCAGGAACTGAAGAGAGAAAAGATAGGAGAGGAGTATCAGTTAGAGGGAGAAGGAAGGCATCCAAACTAAAATACATTGGCTTGTTTTAGGTTCTGAAAAACATAAACAGTAAGAGACTTAATAGAATGATGGAGGAAAGCCAAGTCCTCTGAGGGAAGCAATAGAAAGAAGTCCATCCCACACACAGTACATTCTATCATGTCTCTCTGCAGCAAAAGAAGTGTCTGCTTGACCTGCCTAATGTGCTACTTAACAACAATGCTGCCATCAACAGCCACCTTTGCTATCAGCAGCTGCAGCGGGATGCTTAATGACTATGTGCTACTGTACTCTACTAAACACGGCATATAGATGACTTTCCTTCATCCTTCAAGCACCCTTATGAACAACATCCTATTATTATCTCTGTTTTCACAAAAGAGGAAACCAAGTCTTAGAAAGTTGGAGTAACATTTACAACTTTTTGTTGGCTGTTTAGAGTTGTAAGATTCTTCACCCACTTATAGATTAAAATTATAGATTAAATTATACATTACATTTAACCTCCATCCTGCCTCATTGAAGTTGATGGAATTCTGCACTCCTCCACCTGCATAGTGATACTAGCATACAAGCTTTTACAAAACAATGCATTTTCTTATCTGTTTCATTGATCATTATCTTATAATCATCATATTGCAACATAGCCCCCATGTTGATGATCCAGACAATTGCACCACCAACGATCAAGTTTCATTTTTAATAAAACTTCACTAGTATCCCCAGTAACAATAAAACTTCTAGGTTAACAATAAGACAATATTTCAGTTGACTTTAGGGGGCCATCATTTGAATATGCCCACCTAATTATGTAGTCAAATTATTTGCCCTTGAGTGACTCTAAGAAATTCCTTACTTTGTGTAGAACACTTACAATTAGAAATAGATTTCTATGCCGATTACATTCCCTATTTGGTGCCTCATTCAATTACTGGATAATAAATGTGATTTTCTAGGCATACTATGCATCATAACAGTTGAAGCATACATAAAGCAATGTAATGCGTTACCATACATATATAAAAACAACTTACATAATAGCCAAAAACACTATGAACAAGATTTATTAAAATTGTAGGAACAGATTAAATGCTCAGAAAGTTGTTTCTTGCCAGATTTGTAAGGCATTTGAAGTATCAGAGAAAATCAGCTATATTAAAGTTTTAAACACTTCTTTAAGTGGTTAATGAATTTAATTTATAAATGAGGTTGTTTGGAAACATGGAATCAAATTTACAAACATCATATGAAGTCATTGTCAGTGGGCAGGATGGTTCCTAAAGCTCTTGTATAGGACATTTCAGTTTGATTAATGTTTTTTATTTTCTTATAGGATTAACAAATTTATTCATTTATTTATTCCAGGATTACATATTAGTCCCCTAACCAAGAAGAACAGAATGATCATATTAGTCTATAACCACCAATGCTAACATTTCAGCTTATCAATAGAGATTCTGCATTCTATTTCCAAGGGTGATTCTTCTTAGGCTACAGTTAATTGAGGTAAACCTACATTTATAGTAATGGGATTGTAATCACTCCAGTATTAATTTTTCACAATGTTTAATTCACACTTGAATTACATGTGAGTCTGGTAATAGACCAAATTACGTGCAATGATACACGAGTTCTTTATTTTTTTCACAATGTTTAATTCACACTTGAATTACATGTGAGTTTGGTAATAGACCAAATTATGTGCAATGACACATGAGTTCTTAATTTTTTTCACAATGTTTAATTCACACTTGAATTACATGTGAGTTTAGTAATAGACCAAATTATGTGCAGTGGTACATGAGTTCTTAGACTATAAAGTTTTGAATGCATCAATTTAAATCTAACTTCACTTTATCTCATTTTATCCCAATATAAAAGTTTTTCATGTTTTCCTTTTTTCTATCCTACCAGTTTCTCTCCTATGTAATGTATAATATTTTCTTATTAACATTAATATACTATCATATATTATCATACCAAGTTGTTATTTAAATTCATATTTAATGCTTTAGTAACTTCGATTTTAAAAATAAACTTAAATCTTATCCAAGCATATTATAAAATAATACCTACTGGTGGGGAATTTTACTAACATCACTACTTTCTAATTCAGAAAAAATTAGTGTTAGAGACCAAGTTTGAAAGGTCTTTACATAAATACAATTATTTCCCTCAAAGTAGAAATATAAAATAATGCAACCCAATTAACATCAAGTTAAATATACTATATAAAATTTAAATTTTAAATTATTAGAGAAATAGATTAAATTTAATTATTTTATGTATTTCTTGATAGAAATAGAAATGATCTATATTTTGATCAATATTTTTGATCTAATGTAACAAATATATCAAAGAATTTAAGAGTAACAATGCCTATAGATTTACTTTGTTAAGATTCTGAAATTGGCTATTTAGAAAAACAACAGCATATTTGTATTACAAGAGACTTCTTCAAGCATAATATGTATGTATTATAAGTACAAATCTTTTATTATCAGTTCAGATAGTGGTATAACAAGGCATTTTTAAAGTAAAGACAAAAATTAAAAATCAGAAAATTATAGACATCGAAAATATTAGCTTTTTTTGCTCTAGGGCAAAGCCAGAATTTTTTCTTAGATTAAAATATAACATTCTTGATCCATATGCATTCTTTTGAAAATAGTTGTTCATCACTAAGCAAACACATTATTTTTTAAAAATTTACTAGTCACGTGTACATACACACACTTAATGTGTCCAGAGATATTTTTCTTTATTGCACACAAGGAAATCTCCAAACTAAAATTTTTAAACTTTCCATGTTTATAAAATGCATTTTAAAATCTTAACTTTGAACTAACATATTTAATATATAAGTTCCAAAAGTTGAGTTTATAAACTCCATAGAAAAAATATCACCATCAAAATTGAAGTTTTTAAAAAATTGATATTTAAACACAGGGGCAATTAAGCATGTTATTTACTTCTTAGTGAGCTGGTTAGAATTATTTTTATTATAAAATTATTTCAATAACTGAAATGACACTGTTATTGATTTGTAGTTTAGTTTGCTGGTTGGAATTGCCCTTGGAATAGAGAAAAATGATCACTTGTTAGTAATTAGTAGGCATACTCATACACATTCATATATGTCAATTCTTTCTTGCGGGAACAAACATTTATATTTTCTAACAAATTCATATACACATTTAAATGCTTTTATTTTCTTGTTTAGAAGGTACCTACCACACACAGATGATGTTTGAGACTCTGATCTCTTTCATCACAAGGTTTTCCTTTGGTGATCTCATCTGCTTGGTCAAATCACAGAGTTGAATTCTAGAGCTTTAAAGTTTATGTCATACTCTCGTCACAAGGTACTAGTTTAAAAGAAACAAAAATGCTATTTACAGTTAAAGCGATGTATATTCGGATCCATATTATAGCAAGACTGGGTAGATATTTACTAATCTTATGATCCTTTTCTCCAAAAGGAAAGGAAAAATAAAACTCCCAGTGTTTTCTGCAGTTGGGTTAATTACAGGTACCTGGGTTCTGGCCAGTGATATGTAGAAGGAAGCGATATACCATTTTCATGCCTATTTCATAAAATTCAATGCATGGTCATCCATAAAGGCAACAACGGAGACTATGCAATGAAAATGGCAGCATAGCAAGATGAAGGAGAGCAACTTCAACTACATCGGACAGGGAAGTAAACCTTAATTTACTAAGCCACTGAGAGTCCCAAGCTTGTTTATCACTGCACCACAACTTCACCCAACCTGACTAATATACTGGCAGTGGATACTGTATCATGAAACTTTTAAGATGTGTCAGAGCATCAGGCAGCAAAGAAGCTAATATTACAGGCTGGAAATATGGTGATCTAAGTTGCACAGTGAGAAACAGGTTGTAAAACTATTATAAATGATAACTTAATAGACAAGACTACAGCCTACTGCATCAGGGGCTCTAGAGGAAGAAAATGGAAAGATGTCATATCCATAGTGTATCTTGGCTAATATAGGCTGCATTTGGCAAGGCATTACATAAAAAATATATGCTCAGGAAAGATTTGGCTAGTTTGGAACACTAAATTATCTCAGGAGTCATGCTTCATTGAAATAGCAGTATTTCTGAATTGTCACAGGGCTATCATATCTTTAACATTAAGCAGAATGACAGTCTAACTAAAGTCCAGTAGTCAAACATATTTCAGGCCCTCTGTCTATGAGCCAAGCCTATACATTTTAAGTGGTGGAGGGACAGAGAGGGGCGTGGGGAATGAGAAAGGTATTAACGTGGCTGTTACACCAGGATTTCTGAAAATCTTTTTTGAGTGAGTGGGTTAGAGACTATTTATACTCCAGCTAACAATGCAGTTTGGTTTTTTAAATAGTGTTATCACCTCTCCTAAATTTTAAAGAAATACTTTTGAAAAATTAATGAATTTTCCTATCTACAAGGAAAATAGGAAAGATCATTATCTAACAACTTTATTCTTAAGACAGAAAGTACATAAATCTAAACACAGTATTCAAATTCAGTTGACAGACCAACTATAGATCTTGGGTAGAGGGATTGGAGAGTGTGATCTGGTACTAATTTCAGTGAACTGAACTTAATTTTCTAGTTTGGGAGGGAATGCATGAGAGTCATTGTTTAACATATTCCAGTTAGGACTAAAAAATCTCCATAAAAGAAACTTTATGGAGAATTTATGAGGTTTGTTGTATGCCAAGTTCTAAAAAGAGTGAGCTTGGACTTGGTGACCATAAAGTAGAGTTTACTTCTTGTCCAAGGAATAGCTTTGGTCACCATCTGGACCACATGAAAAGTATCGAGAACCTAGTTGGGGCAGAGCCAAACAAATCATGTAGGTGCCATCTGGCAATGCTAGAATCCAGGAAAAGGGTGGAATGCCATGGACCAGTCCTCAAGAGACTACCAAGCTAGAGAAACACTTAGTGAGTTAATAGGGGAGGAGAACTACTGAAATAAGAATCAGGAGTTTTGGGCTCTGAAATGAACTCTTCCACCCACCAGATATGTGACTTTGGAAGCAAGTCACTCTCCCATTTTGGACCTCAGTCTCCTAGTCTATAGAATGAGAGAGTTGGACTTAATTAGGGACTACCAACTCAAATACCTAAAGGATCCAGCAGGTAGTTTAATGGGGAGACCCAGCAGTGTAAGGATTGCAGTTAAGTGAAGAATGCATGCCCTTCCAAAGGGTCATGTCCTATTCATCTCCAGCTAATTAAATGGTATGTGCCTAGTATGGGCCCAGAAGTGCCAAATTTCCAACTTTTTCAGGAGAAGCTAGAAGTTAAAGATTTATTTGTAACATCTTCCCATTTCTAAATGTTCACAACTAATTCAATTTTTTAAGCACTCTATTGGCCAAGCAAAAAATATCTGCTGGTGTAATGCAGCCTGAAGATCACATTTGTCCCCCAGGCAGTCAGATAATTGTCTCTGCATTAAATAATTTCTAAGGCTCCTTCCATTTTGAAGATAAATTGAAGCTAATCGCCTGATAAATGACATTTTGTTTCCTCTATCTGTAATCTATTTCATTCTTTTCTCTTGTTTACAAAATGTTTGGGAATGAACTCCCATACACACTCCTTGGCCCCTGAAGATTTGGTCTCATCTCCCACTCCACTGAAACTGTGTTCCTGATGTTATCCATCATCTCCTGGCCACAAACACAAAAGGCAATTGCCTTGCCTTCATTCTTTACCAATTTGTCGCAACTCAAAATTGTTAACAATACCTCTTCTTGAAATCCAGTCTCTGCTGGTTTTCCACATGTTTCTAATCACCTTGTCCCAGATTCCTTTTCTGCTGCTTCTTTTTTCCTAAATGTGGGTGTTCCCCAAGGCTTAAAAGCAGGCTTCTCTTCTCTTTGAGCACTTATCCTGAAACCTCATGTATTCAGCTTTAAATATCATTACATTCATTATGTACACAAATATCTCCTCTCCTGATCAATCTCCTAAGCTCAAACTACCCATCTCCAATGGCCATTTGAACATTTCTTCCTGGACTATCTTGCTCATTCTTTAAGTGTGACATGCTCCAAATGTATTTATTATTTTCTCCACAACATCTTCTCCCTTATGTTCCTCTTGCTACTAAACATCTCCCATCAATCTTCCAGTTACTCTGAGTTAAAATCTTAGTTATCTTTGCATCACCTCATCCACCTCCACATTAAATGATCTATTCACAGTATTGGTAATATTAATCTTTGAAGGTCTTGTATCCACCTTTTCAGGGTTGGATACAACAGTTGCATCCTTCTTGCTTCCTCACCTCAATCCATACTTGACACTGCCACCATGTTATTACTTGCATTATGTTATATTCTCATTTTCATTGTCCCATGAGGTAAATACCAACTTCATCTGGCATTCAAAGCCCACTAACTCTTGGCCCTTGGCCATCTCCCCCACCAGCTCTCTCAATACAGATATTCTGCTCCAGCCAAATCAGCACAATCATTGTTTTCCAAAGTCTACATTTTGATTGTGCTTAGAATATCCTTCCCTATAATTTTTACCTGTTCAAATCCTACCAATTTTTCGAGGCTCAGCTCAACTTGATCTTCTTCAAAAAAACTTTCTAAATCATTACCTAGGCCAAAGTAATCTCTTTTTTTATTGGAACTCAAGCAAATATTTTTCAGTACTGCTTCTTTAACTAGAAATCACAAAGAAATCCCAGATGTTAACTTCTAAAACTTTTGTTATTTTCCCTCAAATATGTAGGTCTAAAATTAATTTTATATATAGTATGAAGTAGGATCCCAATTTACTCTTTTTTGAGGCGAATATGTAACTTTTCCTAGTAGCTTTTATATTTCCCCTTTTCCCATTATCCTGCAGTGCCAGCTTTGTCATAAATCAAGGATTCATATATGTGAGAGCTGAATTTTAGGCTCTCAATTTTATTTCATTGGCCCACTTGGCAATTCTTGCACCAATTCCATGTTGGCTCCATCAATATAGCTTTTATACTTGATAACCAATAGAGATCATATTCTCATTTTGTTTTGCTCTTTAAGAGTGTATGCCTATTTGCAGCCATTTGCATTTCCATATAAATTTTAATATCAGCTTATCAAGTACCATGCCTCCCTCCCAAAAAAAAAAAAATTCAGCTAGGATTTTGATTGGTATTAAATCTTTAAATTTTAGATCAATTTATCAATTTGTCTCTTACTCATCTGTTTTCTTTCTTTTTTGGGGGGGATCATATAAAAACTTCATTCTGCATGCTTTGACCTTAATTTGCTCTTTTTTTCTAGTTTCTGAAGAAGAAATTTTTAAATATTGATGTAAAAGTGCTTTTAAAAAATATAAGAAATTCATGCTATAATTTTTATTTTATTCATCAGTTAGGTGCACTTCTAATTTTTAATAGTTTATATTTGCTTATTCACTCTATTGTCAGTATTTTCTCCTTTCCATTGTAAATTCCTTTTTGAATGGGTTATTTAGAAGCATTAGGTTTAATCACATATTTTCTAATTTTCCAGATATCTTTCTGTTATTGGTTTCCAGTTTAATTCCCCATAATTAAATTAGAGAACATACTTTGTAAAATTTCAATTCTTTATAAAACTTCAAAGAGAACACAATTTGTAAAATTTTAGTTCTTTACAACTTGTTGGGATTGTTTTATGGCTCAGAATATGGTCTACTTTGATGAATGTAAAATGTCAATTAGGTCAAATTAGTTGACAGTTATTATACTTTCTGTATTTTCAGTTATTTTCTCTCAACTTGTTGTATTAATTACTAAGAGTATTGACATCTTCAGGTACAATTATGGATTTTTGTATTTCTATAAGTTGCTGGTTCATGTATCCTACTGTGATCCAAAAACATTTAAAATAGCAATGTATTCTTCATGAACTGACACCTTTATCAATATGTAATGTCCCTCCTGATCCTTGATAATATATCTTGAGTGAAGTCTATCTTGTCTGATTTTAATAGGGTCACTTCCTTTGGATTCATGATTGTATGGCATATCTCTTTCCATCCTTTTACTTTTGACAGATCTACATCTTTATATTAAAATGGTTTCTTATAGACAGAAAATAATTCAGTCTTACATTATTCTCTAATTTGACAATCTCTGCCTTTTGATCAGTGTGTTAGATCACTTTTAAGGTAATTGTTGATATAATGACATTTACATCTACCACCTTTCTAGTTTTTTCCATTTCCCAGATGTTCTCCCTTTTTTGCAATCACTTGGATTATGTATATTTTATCATTTAATTTTTTCCTCTATGGTTGGATTACGAATTACATCTTCTTCTGAAAGATTTTGTGGTTGCTCTAAAGTTGGCACTATGTATCTTTAATAATCATATAATGTTTTCAAATAATATTTTTACTTCACATACAATGAAAAAACTTATGGCAGTATATTTCCAGTTCCTCTCTCCTATAACTTACATTTTGTTGTCATACATTTTATTTTTACATGTATCATAAACCCTACAGTACATTTTTACTATTTTCACTTTAAATTGTCAATTATCTTTTAACGTGATTAAAATAAGTTATACATGCATTTTACATTTACCTTTATTTTTACTATTATTGGCACTTTGCCTTTCTTTTTTAATAAATCCTAATGTCTACCTGGTATCGTACTCCTGTATGAACTTCATTTTATATTTCTTATATGGCAGTTCAACTGGCATGAATTCTCTCATTTTTTTGTTTGAAATTTTGTATAAAAATTTTATATAAACATTTGTATGAAAAAGTAAGCTTCATTTTTTGAAAGAGTTTTTTTCATTTTTAAAACTTTTAATTTAGGTTTGGGGGTATATGTGAAGGTTTGTTATGTAAGTAAACTCATGTCAAGGGAGTTTATTGTATAGATTATTTCATAGCCCAGGAATTAAGCCCAGTACCCAATAGTTATTATTTCTGCTCCTCTTCCTCCTCCCACTCTCCACCCTCAAATAGACCCCAGTGTCTGTTGTTTCTTTCTTTGTGTTCATGAGTTCTCATCATTTAGCTCCCACTTATAAATGAGAACATGCAGTGTTTGGTTTTCTGTTCCCACGTTAGCTTGCTGAGGATAATATCTTCTAGTTCCATCCATGTTCTCAAAAAAGACATGATCTTGTTCATTTATACAGCTGCATAGTATTCCACGGTCTAGATGTACCATGTTTTCTTTCTCCAGTCTGTCATTGATGGGCATTTAGGTTGATTCTGCTTTTAGATTTATGAGGAATCGCCACACTGCTTCTCACAGTGGTTTAACTAATTTACACTCTCACTAATAGTGTATAAGTGTGCCTTTATCTCTGCAACCTTGCCAGCATCTGTTCTTTTTTTACTTTTTCTTTTCTTTTCTTTTCTTTTTTAGGATGGGGTCTCGCTCTGTTACCCAGGCTGGAGTGCTGTGGCGTGATCTCCGTTCACTGCAACCTCTGCCTTTCCTGTTCAAGTGATCCTTTTGCCTCAGCCTCGTAGTGGTTGGGACTACAGGCACGTACCACCATGCCCAGCTAATTTTTATATTTTTAGTAGAGATGGTTTTCACTATGTTGCCAGGCTGTTCTCGAACTCCTGACCTCAATTGATCCACCCATCTAGGCCTCCCAAAGTGCTGGGATTACTGGCATGAGCCACCATGCCCAGCCTATTTTTTGACTTTTTAATAATAGTCATTCTGACTGATGTGAGATGGTATCTCACTGTGGTTCTGAGATCATTTCTCTAATGATCAATGATATTGAGCTTTTTTCATATGCTTGTTGGTCACATGTATTTCTTCTTTTGAAAGGAGTCTGTTTGTGTCCTTTGCCCACTTTTGAATGGGTTTGTTTTTTGCTTAAAATTTGTTTAAGTTCCTTATTGATGCTAGATATGAGACTTTTGTCAGATTCACAGTTTGCAAAAATTTTCTCCCATTCTGCAGGTTGTCAGTTTCCTCTGTTGATAGTGGCTTTTGCTGTGCAGAAGCTCTTTAGTTTAGTTAGTTCCCATTTGTCAATTTTTGCTTTTGTTGTGATTGCTTTTGGTGTTTTTGTCATGAAACCTCTGCCCCTTCCTATGTCCAGGATGGTATTGCCTAGGTTGTCTCCCAGGGTTTTTATATTTTGCAGTTTTATATTTAAGTCTTTAACCTATCTTGAGTTGATTTTTGTATACGGTGTAAGGAAGGGTTCCAGCTTTAGTCTTCTACATATGGCTAGCCAGTTAGCACCATTTATTGAATAGAGAGTCTTTTCCCCATTGCTTGTTTTTGTCAGCTTTGTTGAAGGTCAGTTGCTTGTAGGTGTGCAGCCTTATTTCTTAGCTCTCTATTCCATTCCATTGGTCTATGTGTCTGTTTTTGTAGTAGTACCATGTTGTTTTGGTTACTATGGCCCTGTAGCATATTTTGAAGTCAGGTAATGTAATGCCTCCAGCTTTGTTCTTTTTGCTTAGGATTGCCTTGGCTATTTGGACTCTTATTTGGTTCTATATGCATTTTAAAATAGTTTTTTCCAGTTCTGTGAAGAATGGCATTGGTTGTTTAATAGGAATAGCACTGAATGTGTAAATTGCCTTAAGTAGTATGGCCATTTTAATGACATTGGTTCTTCTTATCCATGAGCATAGAATGTTTTTCCATTTGTTTGTGTCATCTCTGATTTCTTTGAGTAGTGGTTTGTAATTCCCATTGTAGAGAACTTTTACCTCCCTGGTTAGCTGTATTTCTAGGTATCTTATTCTTTCTGTGGCAATTGTGAATGGGATGTTTTTCTGATTTGGCTATCAGTTTGGCTGTTGGTTTATAGGAATGCTAGGGATTTTTGTACATTGATCTTGTACTGTGAAACTTTGCTGAAGTTGGTTATCAGCTGAAGGAGCTTTTGGGCCAAGGCTATGAGGTTTTCTAGATATAGGATCATGTCATCTGCAAACAGAGATAGTTTGACTTCCTCTCTTTCTGTTGGATGCCCTTTCTTTGTTGTGCCATTGCTCTGGCTAGTACTTCCAATATTATGCTGAATAGGAGCAGTGAGAGAGGGCATCCTTGTCTCCTTGTGCTGATTTTCAAGGAGAATGCTTCCAACTTTTGCCCACTCAGTATAATGTTGGCTGGGGGTCTGTCATAGATGGCTCTTATTATTTTGAGGTATGTTTCTTCAATACCTAGTTTATTGAGAGTTTTTAACATAAAGGGATGCTGAATTTTATCAAAAGCCTTTTCTGTGTCTTTGGAGATAATCGTGTGTTTTTTGTTTTTGTTCTGTTTATATGATGAATCACATTTATTGATTTGCGTTTGTTGAACCAATCTTGCATCTTTGGGATGAAGCCTAATTGATTGGGCTGGATTAGCTTTTTGATGTGCTGCTGGATTCAGTTTGCAAGGATTTTGTTGAGAGTTTTTGCTTCGATGTTCATCAAGGATAATGACTTAAAGTTTTCTTTTTTGTTGTTGTGCCTTTGCCAGTTTTTGTTATCAGGCTGATGCTGGTCTCACAGATTGAGTTGATAAGGAGTCCCTCCTTTACAATTTTTTGGAATAGTTTCTGTAGAAATGGTACCAGCTCTTCTTTGTACATCTTTTAGAATTCGGCTGTGAATCCATCCGGTCCTGGGCTTTTATTGGTTGGTAGGCTATTTTTAACTTATTCAATTTGGGAGCTCATTATTGGCCTACTCAGAAAATCACTTCTTCCTGGTTCAGTCTTGGGAGGGTGTATGTGTCCAAGAATTTATTCATCTCTTCTAGGTTTTCTAGTTTGTATGTGTAGAGGTGTTTGTGGTAGTTTCTGATGTTTGTTTTTATTTCTGTGGGGGTCAATGGTAACATTCCCTTCATCATATCTAATTGCATTTATTTAGATATTCTCTCTTTTTTTCTTTATTAGTCTGGCTAGTGGCCCATCTATTAATTTTTTCAAAAAAAGAAAACAAAAAACAAAAAAAACTCCTGGATTCACTAGTGTTTTGAATTGTTTTTCGTGTCTCAATTTCCTTCACTTCAGCCCTGATTTTGGTTATTTCTTGTCTTCTGCTAGCTTTGGGTTTGATTTGTTCTTGTTTCTCTAATTCTTTCAGTTGTGATGTTAGGTTGTTAATTTGGGATCTTTCTAACTTTTTAATATAGGCATTTTAGTGCTATGAAATTCCCTCTTACCACGCCTTAGCTGTGTCCCAGAGATTCTGGTACCTTGTATCTTTGTTCTCATTACTTTCAAGGAACTTCATTTCTGTCTTAATTTCATTATTTATCCAAAAGTCATTCTGGAGCATGTTGTTTAATTTCCATGTAATTGTATGGTTTTGAGCGATTTTCATTGTATTGATTTCTATTTTTATTCCACTATGTTCCAAGAGTGTGTTTGGTGTAACTTCAGTTCTTTCGCAGTTGTGGAGAACTGTTTTATATCCAATTATGTGATCAACTTTAGAGTATGTGCTAAGTGGAGATGAGAAGAATATATATTCTCTTGTTTGGGGGTACAGAGTTCTATAGAGGTCTATTAGATCCATTTGTTTCAATGTTGAATTCAGGTCCTGAATATCTTTGTTAATTTTCTGCCTCAATGATCTATCTGATATTGTCAGTGGAGTGTTAAAGTCTCCCAATATTATTGTATGGGAGTCTATGTCTCCTTATTTGTCTCTAAGAACTTGCATCTGTGGTTTATCTTGGGCAGGCATTTTCTGCTCTCTCCCAGTGGTAGCAGACCAGTGCTGGCTATCCCTGTGGAATCCAGCCTGCTTTCCTGTTCTCCCACAAACACAGAGTTTTTCTTCTGTTCTTCTCCCAGCCACAATCATTCTTTGTGCCCCATGAGTGTAAGTGTTTGCTCCCTTGCCTCAGTGGCTTAAGGGGTTTTGTTCACAGGAGAGAAGAGACCCAAAAAGGGGTGAGAGAGGCTTTAAGGTTTTCCCTAGGAGCCACAGGTCACCTCCTGCATGCCTATGCCACAAGGAAATGTGGTCTCTGTGGTCTCCTGTCCTGCCCTCAGGAGTACCCAGTGAAACCTAATAGAAAAGGTCTTGCTAGTGAGTGTGCTATAGTCTGAATGTTTGTGTCCCTCTTCAAAATTTATATGATGAAATCCTAACCTCCAAAGTGATGGTATTAGGAGGTGGGGCCTTTGGAAGGTGATTAGGTCATGAGGCAGAGCCCTCAGAAATGGGATTAGGGTCCTTATGAAAGAGGCCCAAGGTAGCTCATTCTCCCTTTCCTCCATGTGAGGATGCACTAAGAGGATGACATCTATATGGAAAAGGCTTTTAACAGGCACCAAATCTACTGGCAACTTGATCTAGGACTTCCTAGCCTCCAGAACCATGAGAAACAAATTTCTGTTGTGTATAAGCTACCCAATTTATAGTATTTTGTTATAGAAGCCCAAAGAGACTAAGAGAGCAAGTACTCATTTATTTTGTATTGGCATGCTAGTCCACACTTGGCCTTGAACGATTGGTTAAAATTTTTACTGATTTCTTCTTACCAGCTTGAGTGGCCCTTGTTTCTTCCCCCAGTAGTTAAGATAGTTCATATTCCGTGGAATTGTCACTCTTTGGAATTTAGGTTACCTTGTGACCTCAACTCTCTTATAGGTTCAAGAAAAGCTACAACTTTAGAGTTTATCTGAGTTTTTCTCCTTGTTAGGTTGGGTGGAGGTGGCATACTTTCTAGCTGTTTACGTCCTAGGTGAAAGTGGAAACTGCAAACTTACCTTTATTTTTAGTAAATATCTGGCCCTTGTTCAGTTCTTTAAGCCCTGAAGAACTACAGGTGACTATAAATGCAATTAAGAAGTCTTTTAGGCACCCTACATCATTATACAGAGAAAGCAATTTTTTTCACAGTATCTACCTCCGGGGCTCACTTTTCTAATGAATCTTTAAAAATATGTTTCTTCTTAACACTCAGAATAGTTATCAAAGAAGAATATAGAATATATTTCCACTGAAGTATTTAAAAGTAACCTACAACTCTAAAATACTAGCTAATACGTGAGATGTGATACAATATTCAGTAAAATGTGGGTTAGCCTTGAACCTAAGCAAAAAAAGTGTATTTAATATAATTCTATAAGAACTTCGGCCGGGCGCGGTGGCTCAAGCCTGTAATCCCAGCACTTTGGGAGGCCGAGACAGGTGGATCACGAGGTCAGGAGATCGAGACCATCCTGGCTAACACGGTGAAACCCCGTCTCTACTAAAAAATACAAAAAACTAGCCGGGCGAGGTGGCGGGCGCCTGTAGTCCCAGCTACTCGGGAGGCTCTACCAGGAGAATGGCGTGAACCTGGGAGGCGGAGCTTGCAGTGAGCTGAGATCCGGCCACTGCACTCCAGCCTGGGCGACAGAGTCAGATTCCGTCTCACAAAAAAAAAAAAAAAAAAAAAAAAGAACTTCAGTCTAAATTAATCTCATCAGTAAAATAATCCCAGAAAATGGAAACTGAGAGTTAATAATAGGATAATTTCTAATCAAATTTATGTTTGGCCTTCTTGAAAGCAGCACAGGACGAGCTGTTTTTCAATGATCCACCAGAGCTGTGAGTTTTATACTTGTATGTGTCTTATATTTTAAAATGTAATAATATTCATTTGTAATATCTATTCTTTTCCATACTTCTCTGTAGAGTCCATAACTTAAGTAACAAATACTACCTGGCCACAGTTTTATTTTTTCAACAAAAATATAACTGAATACCTAGTATAAGCCACATATTACATATATAAAGTTGAAAAGGAATGGTCTATGTCTTCGAAATATTTATAATCTCGTTCGTGAGACATAGATCAAAATAATACAATGTGATCATTCCTAATAGTCAATAGGAACAATGGAGCAATGGAAACATGGATTAATAAGAATTAGGACTGATAGAATAACAAAAATATAAAAGAAGAATACTTAATTCTAGGTAAACTCAGCAAGGCCAACACATCATACCTTGAAACATATGTTTAAATATAAGCTACTCAAGAGATGAGGCCAGATTTCACTCCACTGTCCTAGGGACATGGGAAGATTTAAATTTTCAGAATAAAAATTAAAATGACAAATCCAGCCATCCTAATGACTTTGGTCAAAGTTAGTGAAGCCAGGCATGGTGGCTCACACCTGCAATTCCAACTACTTAGAAGGCTGAGGCAGGAGGATCACTTGAAGTCAAGAGTTTTAGACTAGTCTGGGCAATACAGTGAGACCCTATCTCTCTCTCTTTTTTTTTTTTTTTTTTTTTTTTTGAGACGGAGTCTTGCTCTGTCGCCCAGACTGGAGTGCAGTGGCCGGATCTCAGCTCACTGCAAGCTCCGCCTCCCGGATTTACGCCATTCTCCTGCCTCAGCCTCCCGAGTAGCTGGGACTACAGGCGCCTGCCACCTCGCCCGGCTAGTTTTTTGTATTTTTTAGTAGAGACGGGGTTTCACTGTGTTAGCCAAGATGGTCTCGATCTCCTGACCTCGTGATCCGCCCGTCTCGGCCTCCCAAAGTGCTGGGATTACAGGCTTGAGCCACCGCGCCCGGCCGAGACCCTATCTCTTAAAAACTGTTTTAAAAAATTAGGTGTTGTGGCATGTACTTGCAGTCCCAGTTACTCAGGAGACTAAGGTGACAGGATCACTTGACCCCAGGAGTTAAAGACTGCAGTGAACTATGATAGCGCCATTGCACTCCAGCCTGGGTGACACAGTGAAACTCCATCTCTTAATAATAATAATAATAATAATAATAAAATAAAGTTAGTGATTAACACAAATAAAAACTAGTTAAGGGATGGTGAATGGAAGCAAATGTACGAAACACAATATAATTGTACTAATGCTAATCCATTGAGTCATAAATGAAAACTTTACTTGAAAGCGGGGACAGTAATTGGTAAATGTATAACAGTAGAAAAAATCACAGGGGATTATACGAAGTCATGAAATAAATTCAGCATTTATTTTTAACACTGAACAAATCTAAAAATCCTTAGACTTTAGAGGCGATATAAATCTCAAGAGTGACTAGAATTTGGAAATCTTTGAGAAAACTAGAATTAAAAAAATAATCTAACTGAAACATGGTCTGCTGAGAAGCGCCACAAAGAAAACAGGAGATTTCTATTTTTATGTGGCAAGCCAAATTAACTGTGCTAGCCTCTCAACATTCAACAAGTCAATTCCTGAAGGGCTGCAAGAAGGCATATGCTCTATGAGCCAGAAAAGTGTTTTCACCTTAAACTGAAAAACAAATCTGTCCTGAAATGACTTTTCTCTTCATTTGCCACAATTAGAAGATAATTGCTCCCAGTTTTGCTTTGGAACAGACTTCAGATGTATTAAAACCTTTAATATTTTGTCATTATCTCTAAGTTTCAACTACTTGGTATTAAAATGATAAATTTTAAAAAGGAACTTAAATATATATAGACACATGAACTTAAATATGTATATTTAATTTCATTTTAAAAATTTATCATCTTAATACCAGGTAGGATTAAAATAAATATATATAAACCTCATTTTTTGAATTTGATATATTATTTATGAAATAATAAATACATTAATTATGAACCTAATAATTATATATTTAAGTTATATATATTATATCACTTTGTTTATAATATATAATATATATTTGTATTATATATAATATCCCTTTGTTTATTATGTATTATATTTTTTTATATAGATCCCTTTATCGATTATAACAAAAACATGTAATATATAATCCCTTTGTTTATAATTTCCCCTCCAAGACAATATCTGTAATGTAAAGTACCCAGAAACAAAGAGCCTTAATAAAATGTAGCCAATAGAAACCAAAATGGAAGACTTCATTAAAATTCCTATCAGGAGTATAGCTTTCATGCTCTCTGTGCACTCAAGTCCAGGAGTTCCCTTGACCATGACTTTCAGTCAAATAAGTGAGATCTTTGCCATCACAGCACCTAATAACACAGGAGAGTGTTAACAGCATTTGTCTGGATTGTGTTTGATCACTCATTATAGCTGCAAACCTATTGGGGTCAAGTTGAAGTCAAAGGCTGGGATGGCAGGCGGGCAGCCTGATTGAGACCAATCTATTATTCATTTAAAAAAATTACAGAGTACCTACTCTGGTAGGCACTCTACTAGGTGTTTTGGATAAGTCAGTGAACAAAACCACATATTTGATAGTGCCTATATTCTATGGTGAGAAACATGCCCACAAGGGCCATAATCAACCACAAAGTGAAGGGGGCTCAGTAATAATAATAGGAAACATGTATTCGACACTAATTATGCACTGAACACTTTTCTTTCCAGAGGTTTATATGTATCAATGACAAGGTAAGTCTAATTACTATTTATGATGCACTTTGTGAAATATTTAAGCATAAAATTTAGTCTTATAACAACAAGGGGCTGGACCTACAACTCAGTTACTATAGTCAACAAACAACCAAGAACTAACTAGGAGATGAGAGCCTTCGGTTTTAAAAAATAAAGTACCCCAGTTTGCCTTTGGCTCACCCAGTACGTGGATTTTCCTTGGAATCTACTGTAACAATGAAAAACAACCCAATTATGGCAACTAGAAATGCAAATCAAGACATTCTTAGGGTTGAAACATCTTGTACCAATAAGAGAAAAGAATATTGTATGTTCATAAGGAAACCAGCTCATAACTGAAAGCATGTTGTTCTGCAATAATAAGATCATGTGATATTTTAACTATGAGAAAACTACACAAGAGAAATCTCCTGAATAAAAAATTTCCCTGTCTGCCAAAATTCAATATAAAATAACTTCAATTCAATTCAGAAGGCTGCTGTGGGCTCTTGAGTCTCTGCCAAGGATGCCTGGCTATCACTTACAAACCACCAGGAGTATCCAGCAGAGTACCTGGCACATACGGCACAAAGCAAACAGGCTCTTGATACATTTAGTTGAATCGACCTGAACTTTCAAATTAAAAATGGCACTGCAAGTCTAAAAAGTCCATGGCCAGCAATAGAGTGAATGGGGAGGGGGGGGAAACATTCAATTCATCCTTGATTCCAAGAAGTTTAGACAACTTCAGTTTCTATTATGTATGAATTTCATAATTTGTGCATAAATAGGTAACTTCATCTCTTAGGTGGTGTTACGTTAAACTGTACCCTGCATGAAGAGTTTGCTCTAAGCCAGAGACCTTAGAAATTTAACTTGCTTAGTGTCAAATAAATTTTTACACACTGCAAGTATGATAAACTATTTTGGATTAATGGGTTCTTTCCTAAAACCCAAAATAGACTAAAGACTTCCTTACTCCGGAATGGGATCAAACCAGAAGGTTTTAAATGCAGAGGAGTTTGGAAAGAGGGGCCTGATCTTTTTCATCCAATAGAATAAACATGCTTAAATCTATGACTGTGTAGACTGTATTTATTAGATAATTTAGGACAGTAGGCAATCCACTGAAACTCTGTTCTCAGTAGCAACCATTCCATTTCCTCAACCTTACTTAAGTTTCAATTCAGAGTTAACCAATTATTTTTCTTTCTTTCAACCAAACTTCACATGCTTTGAAGGCAGACCAAAGAATAGTTCAAGGATAGGTGTGGTAGTTTGCTTCCATTGAAATAAAATCTATTCATTTTTTCCTACTAGTTTAGCTTGCAAGTAGTTTTCAAAAATTATATACATAAATATAGTCTAATTGATCAAAAGACTAATATTGACTCAGTTCACATTAGCATTGCCACTGCCTCTTTCTATTGGTTCTCTACTAGTAGACAGAGAAAATGCAAGTTTTAGCTGGCAGTAAACATAATCCAGTCAATCACTCTTAAAACAGATTCCAATAAAGAAAATAAATACTGATAATAAAAAGTAAAAAAGGGTATATTACATTATTTCATAAAACCCATTGTATGATTGGTTTTTGGACACTGTTTAATTTCATGGAAGAAACTAGCATTGAAATACACCAACATATTTTCCATTTTCAAAAAAATGTTTTGACCTAAGTTTTGTCAGATGGCTGCCTTGAAGTAGTTGAATTATTGAAAATAGGCTTGACATAGTATTCCATGAAGTATGCATGCTTTTACAAGTTTGAATGCATTTATTTATAGGTTAGCATTTTTTAAAGTTTGTGTGCAAATAACGCATCTATCTCTAAATATTTATGAATGTACTTCCCCATTAAGTCAGAAGACAGGAATGGAAAAACTAAGAAACATTCTCAATAGAATGGATATATTCAAATGTCAATTTTTAAAAAGGAATGAATCCAATGTCCTGATTTTAAATGCATTTCAAGGGTCTTTCGGTCTAAAATCATCACTTCCAATTAAAGGGAACTTCCACATTAATTACCTTATGAGACATACCAGAGGTTATAGTCTGTTAGGAAATAGGCCAATATAAAGAAAGAAGAACTAGAAGGAAGGGCAAGGTTTTTATGATTCTTGGCAAGCCTAATTTAGGCAAATTCTCAGGTCTGGTGTCTAATTATTTATTTAGTTTTCTTATACTTTTAACTGGATTAGGGGACAAGGTCCTTAGTTTCTTCACAAAATGAAAAAGACTGTTCTCTTAGTTGTTTGGAAAACTATCAAAGACATCAAAGAAAAAGTAGTTTGAACAGAGAAGAAGAACTTTTCATGATATGATATGTGAAAAGTGAGAACAAAAAAATCTGGTTCGAATGATAAAATATTGCCTTCCATAACAACGGGTATCAGCCTCCAGATTTTCTCTCTGTTTGAATATTTGTGACCTTTTGACTTAGAAAATATACTTCCCTTAAAAGCTAGTGGATATTCCCGAAGAAACATGATCTTTTGACACCTTTTTCTACCATTTTCTGTTTTAATAATTCAGGAGTGGAAGACCAACACAGTAAACAATGCCAAAATAGTCTTTATATTCCCAGAAACACAGAAGGGGGCAGAGGTGAAAAATTCCCAAAGAAATATTAGATGAGGAATATTTTGCATCTCCAATATCTTTAATTTCTGTTTATACTGTGACACAAATAAATACATCTAGTTGATGTGATGGTAAGGTGGTTAACTTTCATATACCTTGAAGTTCATTTTTAAATTTCTACTTTTAATTTTAAAGTTATGGGACTATATTTAGTTTTTTATTTAATTATAATTCACTTTAAAATAAATCCCACCCTTGAGAACTTCATCTAAAGAGTTTATCATATACACAATAAAATACCAATTTCTTCTTTTTGTCTTTCCAGCTCTCAAAAGATGCACACATAATAGAGTTATACACAATAAAATACCAATTTCTTTTTTTTGTCTTTCCAATTCTCAAAAGATGCACACATAATAGAGTTTCTCTTAAAAGAAAAAGCTCTACATAAATCAGTTCTTGTTTTATTTTAAAATTAACATAGAAATAATATCCCATAAGCATGTCACCTAATATAAGCATTATCCTATTTTTGTATATTCCCTTCACTGTTTTTGTATATTCTCTTTAAATAAACGTTACTTTGTTTTTCATATTGTAATTATCATATACATCAAATATTGTACCCTCTTTTTCCTATATAACATTAAATAATATTGCCTTTTCACATGTATAATTTTTATTAGAAGCACAATATTCTATTAATTTAATTAAACATTTAAGTGTTCTATTTATTATTTATTAAGTAAATCTTTACTTAAACAAATGCTTATCTTTTTAACTCCTTTATGGATTTCTGGATCCTTTCCAGAATTGAGTAGTGTGATCCAAGACTACTGCAACAACAACAACAAAAAAAAAACGTGTGGACATCTTCTAGATCAGTTACTCCAGCACCTTGATCTCTGTATGTTTCTCTGCATTCTCCCAGATAGTTTCATGTAATATGGGTAGATGGTATACACTTTGTCCTAGCTTTTTTCAATATTTTAATTAAACTCAACTGCACCATTATTTTTCCTTACTACAAATTTAGATCTTACTTTTTTTTCAAAAGCAGCCAGCAAATTAGTTACCTTTGATACTACTCCAGGACTACGATGTATTATTTATTTATTTTTGTCCCACGTAAGGAATGGTTAATCCATTTGCCTAGTTCGTTTATAAAATCCATGACTTACAAGTTTTAAACCAAACTCCAACCTTTTAGGTCTCACTAATACATTTACAATAAAGGACAAACTCTCACACCAAAAAGTGTTGATAAGAAGTGTAGGTAACAGAAAGGCTAGATGGTATACAGCTCATATAGGTGTGTGGAAGGCACCCAGGCATGGAAAATTCAGGAGGGCATAGCCTAGGAAACCTACTCATACCTGCTCAGGTGACTCCTTGAGGTCAGTGCTGTCTACTGGTCCTTACCTCACAGTGGAACTTCTCAAATGTGCTGACTCTGGATGGGTTTTCATCAGGGTGTATTTTCACCCCTTCCCCGTGGAATGCTGGACACTGGACCAAGATTCAGTTTGAAAAATCTTTACCACGGAATTAGTTGCTCCCAGTTTCCACCTGCCAGCAGCCCAGCTGCCTGCACCACCATCTGCTTTGTCTGCCACCTTCTGCATGTTGTTAGGTCATGCTATCAAAACAGGCTAAGAGTGAGAGCAAAGGTTTAATTCCATGAAGACTGGCATTTCTCTCTCTCTCTCTCTCTCTCTCCCTCCCCCCCGTCCGTCTCTCTCTCTCTCTCTCTCTCTCTCTGTCTCTCTGTCTTCTCTCATTTTTTCCAGTGTTTACCAAAGAGATGTTTCCTGATTCCTCTGGGCTCCCTTTGTCCCACTGGACCATCAAAAGCACTTTTCTGATCACCTTGTTCTCTTACAATACTCTAAAATAGAGCATGCTTGCACTGCAGCAATTTTACAATAGATATATTACAATAGATATAAAATTGCTAAATCATTTTCAAAAAGAGATATTCCAGTTCGCACCATCACCAGAAATGAGGAAGATTTTGTAGACTTCTTGGTAGCACTGTCTTTCCCGAACTTTTTCTGGTTTTAGTTTAGTATCAATAAATGTTCTGGAAACCCAAGATGATCTCAAAACTCCTTTTGAAAATAATACATAGCAGCAATAACAAAACCTGTAAATTATAGAGTGTCAGTTATATGCCTGGCATTTTACATGCTCCATTTCATTTATCCTTAAACAACCCCAGGCAATAGTTATTATTTCCCCCAGTCTGCATGTAAGAAAAGCGAGAATCCAAAAGAACAACTTGTCCATATATATAGCCTCAGTCGGGACTGTGGGCATGACTCCAACCTGTGCCCCTCTGAACTTAGCTACCTCACAGCTGTCTATGCCAAGGTATCTCAAAGCTATTGGGCTATAATCCAGTGCACTTTTCACTCACTCTTCCTTTTCAGAGTTGTCATTACCTGCTCATTATCACATTGTTCAAATGAAATTCCAATGGCATAATGAATTAAAGTCTAGTTAATTAAACTTAACAACATCATTTTTTTCCCTTACTACAAATTTGAACCTTATTTGTTCTTTCAAAAGCAGCCAGCAAATTAGTCACCTTTGATATATTCCAGGACTGTGATGTATTTATTTATTTGTTTGCCCCAGTTAAGAAAATGATTAATCTATTTGCTTAGTTTATTTGACATTTTTGTAAAATCCGTGGCTTGTAACTTTTAAACCAAACTTCAACCTTTTAGGACTCACAAAATTTTATTAGGACAAAACGTGATTTTTCTTGGGGGTCAAAATAAAGGAGAGAAATTCTCTATAGTTTATGGTATCTACGATATATGATCCCAATCAGAATATTAAATCATTTACAAAATAGTATCTCAAAGAGATCAGCTTAACTAAATCAGTGGTTCATGTGCCATGTGGTTAAAAATATCCTTATGTCAAAATAGGGACGCTTTTACACAGTTGGTGGGAGTGTAAATTAGTTCAACCATTGCGGAAGACAGCATGGGAATTCCTCAAGGATCTAGAACCAGAAATACCATTTGACCCACCAATTCCGTTAGTGAATATATACCCAAAGGATTATAAATCATTCTACTATAAAGAGACATGCACATGTATGTTTATTGCAGAACTATTTACAATAGCAAAGATTTAGAACCAACCCAAATGCCCATCAATGATAGACTGGATAAAGAAATTGTGGCACATATACACCATGGAATACTATGCAGCCATAAAAAAGAATGAGTTCATGTCCTTTGCAGGGACATGGATGAAACTGGAAACCATCATTCTCAGCAAACTAACACAGGAACAGAAAACCAAACACCACATGTTCTCACTAATAAGTGAGAGTTGAACAATGAGAGCACATGGACACAGTGGGGAAGTGTCACACACCAGGGTCTGTAGCAGATAGGAGCAAGGGGAGGGAGAGCATTAGGACAAATACCTAATGCATGCAGGGCTTAAAACCTAGATGACAGGTTGATAGGTGCAGCAAACCACCATGGCACATATATACCTATGTAACAAACCTGCACATTCTGCACATGTATCCCAGAACTTAAAGTAAAATTAGAAAAAAACATATCCTCATGTATACACCTTCCAAGGTGAATGTAGTTTCCTAATTGGCTTGCTTCACCTCAAAGAGTAGGAGACCAGGGTGGCTGAAGTGTTAATCAGCAAAAAGTTGAAACAAGCAGAGGTTAAAATTCCTCATCAATATAAAACTGAAATGAACTCTGACAGACCCAAATACTGGCTTCTGAAACCCATATCCACCCACACAAATACACACACATAGAAAGTTACAGCTTTACTCAGCTTTATATAATTAACATATATAGCTGCTATGAAGATGTTTGGGAATAATTTTAATTAATTCAACTAGATTCATATTAGTTGTATTATACTACATTTTTTTCTTACATCCCAACATCTCTGAAATCTTAAATAGCTTTTGAAATTTTACTGTATTCTGTAAGTCCTTGTTGATTGTCAAAGTTTCACTCAAAGGTCATCAGTTTCTTGAATGTCTTTATCTTTTCAATTTTAATTGTTTGCTGTCCCCTTTCCCACATTCCAACAGAAATAATCTCTCCTCACTATGAACACCCAAAGCATGTCAACATAACAATTTTTATTATAACAAGCTATCACATTCTACCTAACATTAGATGTGTTATTTACGTATGCATCCCCTTCTGTGCTAGAATGCAACAGTCTTTGGGCTCATTTCCATTCCCACTTGGAGTCTACATAATCAAAATACTATGGTTAAAATAACGTAGACTACCAAGTAGAGAATCCAAGACTTACTCAAAATAATAGTTTTTACTCAGTAGCAGAGGTTGGGGCCAAACATATCCTGGTGCTTTCCAGACTTTCATTTCCACTAGGTTTTCCCTTTTCTACACAGAAATTTAAAACTGTTCTGATTAAATCAACTCTTTTTCTCTTCCCGGTTAAAAACTTTACATTGAAAGAAAAAATGAGGGTCAGACAAATGGACACCAATTCTGATCTCTTTTCTTTTTGCATTTGATTTGCTACATTTACACTAAAATTAGATTTCACCGAAGAGAAATTGAGAGACAATGAGAGTAAGAGTGAGGAAGAGAGATTGATTCACAGTGCTCAAAGTTATTTCCCTGAGGAGCACAGCCTTCTTTCCTTTAGGTGATCAAATGCAACAAGAAGAGGACAAGGGATTCTTTACACTAGAGATTTAGATGAAACTGTGAGGCATGACCTAGAGCAAAGTAGCAATTAAAACTCCAAGTTACAGTTCCTACCTATTGCCCACAGTGTGCTATTGATTGTTGGCCTTCAATTTGCCTTACTGGAAGCCTGACTTGTGATGTCATTGTCTAGAAAGCTATTGAAACTCCCTTGAATTTGCCTTCGCTCTGTATAATTGATTAAATTCAATAACTTTTTGTAATCTAAAAATGTACAGTGACATCATTTAAAATTCCATGATTTAAAATGTTTTTGGAGGGAAAAACCCTATTACTTTCATTTTTTTCACATCAAAAAGGTTCAGAACAAAATCACTACCTCATTTAATTTTAAAAATCAGCAAAGAATTTTTTTTTTAATGCAAGACATACAGTATGGACTGAATATATTCCTGGTATTTGCTGTACACTAGGGTTAATTCTGTGAGTAGAACACTCACTATGTGAGGATTATTTCTACTTCCAACTCCCATCTACACATTTTCACTCTGTTCTCTCATTCCTCATAGCTTTTTCAAGTGTCAAATTGTATGGTGAGAATTAAAAGAAAGCAAGGTTAAAATGTATTTAAGATTTCCAGCATTTTCCTAGACTCTTTTCACACCTCCTTCTAACTAGATTAGAATGTGAACATATAAACAGTTAATCATTAGTTTATAAATGTTTGGCAATAAAATAATTTTGCTTGACTACTGTCTTGCCTGGGGATAATAGGCAGAAGTCACTTAAGAGTGCACAGTTTAAACCAAACCATTCCTGTCATATCAAATTATATTCTTTATTACATAAAATGGGAATGGAGCAGAAATACTAGCAACAACATATTAGTGTTAGCAACCAAGAAAATTGAGGTACCCATCTTGAACACCTTGGAGCTTCACCACTATAAATTATTAAAAGAATGAAATAAATGCATGAATAAAGCAAAGTTTCTGAATCCTTGGGCAGATCAATTTTAAATTAGTTTGGGAAGGGCCTTGACATTTGCCTGATTGAATGGTCTAAAGAAAAAGTTGAAGTCTTTCAACAGCAGGTTGTTGCTTTTTTTCTCCCTAGGTGTTGACAAATTGTCCCTTTGGCTCCAATTTTTCAACTGCAAAAAAAGTCTTCAAATCTGAGGCCCTGTGTTAGATTTGCTATTTAATTGTGTCTTTTCAGCATGTCCACCTCACTTTTTTTTTTTTTTTTTTTTTTTTTGAGACGGAGTTTTGCTCTTGTTGCCCAGGTTAGAGTGCAATGGTGCAATCTAGGCTCACTGCAACCTCTGCCGCCCAGGTTCAAGCGATTCTCCTGCCTCAGCCTCCCAAGTAGCTGTGATTACAGGTGTCTGCCTCCATTCCCAGCTAATTTTTTATATTTTTAATAGAGATGGGGTTTCACCATGTTGGCCAGGCTGGTCTCAAACTTCGGACCTCAGGCGATCCACCCACCTCAGCCTCCCAAAGTGCTGCAATTACAGGTGTGAGCCACCGCACCCGGCCTGCCCACCTCACTTCTAATAGTAGAATTCATTTTTCTTTTGGAGAGTCTATTCCCTATGGTTTAGGTAGGATGAATCCACCTGCCATGGTGATCATGTGACTCACACCTGGCCAAAGAGAATGTTCTATCCCCACCTCAATCACGACAATTAGATGAGAGCATTACCTCAAAAAGGCCAAGTATTTGATCAGATTTGATGTAAGCTAGCTGTGAGAGAAAGAGTCTTTCTTTGATCAAAATTAAGAAGGATATATCCTTGGGGATTCCTTTCCTACCATATTGAGAAGTGGCCTGCCTGAAAATTAAGCCAATAGGAAAGTGGGGCTGAGAGAGAAACAAAGCCCTCTGGGCATCATTTGAAACCCTGAACCTACCTATACCTGAAGCTACATGTATTTTTGGATAGTAGTCAATATTTCAGTAATTTGTCCATGTTTTGCATAAGGTCATTTGAGTTGGAGTTTAGGCACTTTGCAACCAATAACCAATAGATTGCTAACTAATAAAATTGTGATGTTATTTTATAAGTTACTGCAACCTACTATGTAGTAGGCAACTATCAGGTCATATGAACTCAGACCAGATGAAATGGTCAGAATCACTGAAAAGATATCTCAACTTTTTTCTCAACAACATTTCTGAATGTCTGAAAGCAAAATTAATGTTCAATTTAATTTTATTACCCTATCAAAGTAATTCTGATTTTCTACATAGACATTCAGTTAAGTTCATGTACTTTCTTTCTATATCATGAAATTTTAGAATTAGAAAAAGACCTTGGAATTCCTCTTCCCTATTCTCAATTTAGATAAGGAATCTGAAGCCTGACAATATTTAGTGAATTGTCCAATATTATACAGCTAGTTAGGGATGACATTCAAATGCAACCAAATTCTGTATCCATAATGTACCAGAAATTATAAAATTATGCCTATTAACAGTATTCATATTATTCTGAAATGAAGTGACTTGAAACCTTATTAGAATATTATCATTTTAAAAATAAGAAATTAGCTTAGTCAAGCACAAATGATTTGCATTTTTATCCGCTGGTATCCATTAATTCTTCCAAAATGAGAATATACTAAATGAGCCAAAATTCCATTAAACACACACAATGATAAATGACCTGAAATGGTCTTTCTGTAATACTTTTGTTTTCTTTATGAATAACTACCAGATAGAAAAGGGTAAAAATCATTATATTCTAATGGGAACTAGTGAATTCTATTAGATATGAATGCCTAATTATAATCTAAGTGAAAAAAAATGCTGATTTAAAAACGTTTTTTAAGGATAGCTCATCATAGTCCCTCCAAGTTGATAGCTGGTTCTAATGATAGCCATTTCTAATAATACCTAAACTTCAGGAATCAGAAAATACACATATAAAATTCTAACAGCCAAACAGCCTTTTTGTACAAAGTATTAGATGCTCACTGGTTGGATCAGCAGATTATTTTCCTCCATATTCTTATTCCATACTTTTTTAAGTGGAGGACTTCTATTACTGCTCCAAGAGGCATAATTACTGAAAAATGTTTAATGTGCATTTGTGGGTTTTTAAACCAACTCGCTAATCTTCAACCAATAAATTTTATTAAACCAAAAGATAACCAAATATTTTCTTTTGGAATTGTTGTATAATTACATGTAGTAAATTTGTACCCCTAGAGAGTGAACAAACAAAGAAATTAGGTACCCCCAACTTATCCACAAGCAAATGAAAGAAGGTTTGTGGAATAAGAAGAATGTTAAAAGCTAAATTAAATGTTCACTTAAAAGCATGTTCTACAGCAGTTTTTTATATTGTTTAAATTAAATTTCTTTATTAAAAAGTAGTGTATATTATTAATACCTTGTCACAATCTATTTCTAGTTATGCAAACTAGCTCAAAACAAGGTGTTTTTTATATTTGCAAAAAGTAAATACAATTTCTTATTGAAATTGTGTTCTAAATTCTTAACATGCCTCTAATGCCCAAACTATGAAAAAGGAGTAAAATAGTGAACATTTTGTCCATAGAATTCTAATGACTAAAGATCTAAGTAATAATTTTTTTCAACTATAATCACCATTTTTCTACATTAGTGAGATATTTACAGCCATAATGATTCATCAGTATTTGTAAAATGGACGGATTATACTCTTTCCAAGAGTTTCTCTTTAAGGCCTGCCTGGAACGCTGTTTAACAGGCAGTCAGACACCAATGCTATTCCCAGAAATCTGCCTGGTTTCCAGTCCCCCTGATTTGTTCCTCCCTCCTTACTGGTGCAGTCATGAACCATCTTCTTACCCTAGATCATATCCAACCTTCTTTGCTTCTAACTCCCAGGAGGTTTACAAATTCTATTCATACCTTCAGGATACGCCCACAGACTGTCCACACTTTTCAACCATCAACTAACTCCCTCCTTACAAAACGATAAAATAATTTAATCCAATGACTTCTACTCACCCAGCTAGTTGAGGAAAGCTGGTAAGGGGCTATGACAATGGGCTCCATATACAGATTCTTCTTACTGATTTTTACCTTTACCTTCATGTACAATATAACATGCAGAATATAACCCTGTTTTTCACATGCTGCCTCCCAAGTCCCTACCTCTAGGAAAACTGTCCGACCCCATTCCCACTGAGAGTCACTTTACTCTAGCCTTGCAAGGTCCTGCAGACACCGGGGGGACTTAGGGTCAGCCAGACACTAGGACAACTACTTTCACAGGGTCCGACACTGCATGAAACAAAGATATTCCAAAGGAGGGAGATTTTTATGAAAAGTTGTTTAAAGAGACAACACACTTTTCTCTAATTGATAAAATGCCACTGTAAATGAGAGAACTAAAATGTGAGGCTCGCTGGGCCCAGTGACTCCCTTTCGATGTCAACAAACTTATGGTGCTGTGCTGCTGTCCCTCTCCCTTTCTTTTTTTCTTTTTTTTTTTTTTTAGTCAGTTTTCCTGCACATTGTAGTTTTAAAGTGCAAATAAATACAAGACCCAGTCACTGTTTGGATTTAGTGTTTTCCGTTGGAACCAGTGCCTTACAGATTATGACATGCAGCACACAGAAAATGGGATTAGAAAAGGTGCTGTGGCCATAGGGTTGTCCTCGGGCTGTAGAAGGCAGGGAAACCCTTCATTATTCTTCCCCTCAGTCTTAGGAAGCTCATGATAGCTAGGTGTCACCTCTAATGTCATTGTCTCCCTCTCAGGCTTTGTCTCCCTGTCTCCCTGTTCCCTTCACTCTCCCCTCCTCCCCGCCCCACCCCTCCTCCTCTCTCTCCATGGTTCTCAGGACCAAAGAAAGGCAGAAGAGCCTAAGAGTGCATCCACCCTCCCCTAATGAATTAATAACCATGCCCAGCCCAACACAAGCCAGAAAGGACTCTTCAATTCCAAATGGAGTGTTAGGGGTTGGTAAAAAGAAGGCATACACTAAAAGCTCAAGAATTTGGTTCCCGTTATTGCTGTGAAATCTGATGAAATACTTAGTTTTGTAAAAAGGGGGTTCAATTAAATCAGTGTTACTATCAGCAAATTTTTAAAAAATATACTAAGAGAATTTATAATGGAAATAGAAAAAGAAATCACTGTTTCTATCCACTAAAGTTAGGGCAGAGGGTTATCAATACAGCTGTGGTAAAGCAGAATGCCTGAGAGCTAACTTTTTTCCTCTATTACATAGAAGAAACAACAAATGTTGTTTGGAATTATAACCAAATCTTCTAAATTAAGAACTGGTCATTGAGATTTTATCTAAATAGCCATATAACAGCTTTCTCATGACCAAGCTAAACAACACATTTTCCTTTATAATCGTTTTTATTATAGTTCTTCCTGATTTTCATTGCAGATATACTAGGAAAGACAGGAAAATAAAATATGAAAGGAAATAGCACTTAAAGTAATTTTAGAAGTTTATGATTCCCCATAAGAAATCAATCAGAGATTCTCAGTTTAGCTGTCTAATAACTGCTTTTCCCACATAAATGGAGCCCTCTACCTGGGTGTACAAGGTTTATGTTTCCAGTAAAAAAAGATGCTGTGCAACATAGTCTGGGACTCACTGAAATGGGGACTCTTCAGGCAATGGGGCCTGACAAAAGTATTCGGCAAATAATATTATTCACCAAACATCATTTTAATTTACTTTCTGAAGCACTTGTTTCAAATTACTTATTGATTTGGGAGATAAAAAGAATATGGAAGAAATTCTGACAAGAACAAGCAAACCAGAAAATGAAGAGCTCAGGCAGATGCTCACACACACGCAAAAGGCACAATTGTTCCCTCTGGACACTTTTTGTTGTCTACTATTTACTCTTTTGCCCATAGTGGGCAATATAGTAAAAAAATGTATTCAAATGGCCAATCATATCGCTGAAGTTATTTTACTAGTCATCTAGGTAAATGCAGAATCCTCAAAAATAGGCGCTGTTCTTATAAAAACAGACCTACTGATTACAATACTAGGATAAATACTTTACACAGTTGAATATAAAGCCTCCTCAATTTTATTCCTGGGTTTTAAAAAGTAAAATATATATATACTGTCACCTAATTAGATTATGTAAAGGGGGACAATAGGACCATTTTGTTTTCTTTCCAAGACATCTGTTAACCTGATTTTGAACCCTAAGCAAGGAACAAGATTCCAGGTCATCCCAAAACGTAAATGAGCATGCGTTCATTCATCAGTCAAAAGTTAGATGGAAAAGGCTTTATTAAGGAAGCCTTTTCTAAATCTTTCCTAAAAAGGAAAAGGATACAAGCCCCACAACCCAGCAGTTTTTCTGCTGAATATTTAGTCTCACCAATCCACAGGTCCTATTGTACAGGAATGTTTATAGAAGCATTCTTTATGGTTGGAAAAAAAAAACAAAAAAAAAAAAACAGAGTATCTACCTCTAGGGAATGGGAAAATATCACAAGTGCACAAAATGAGTACAAAGTCAGACAGAACTCATGAGCAGATTTACATTTAGCAATACATATATAGAAATAGCTCATAAACCTAATTCTTACTTTTTTAAAAGAAATGAAATGATATTTATAGCACACAATCATTTATATAAATTTTGAAACAATACTATATTGTCCCAGGGATATACAGTAGTCCCTCTCTTATCCACAGTTTGTTTCTGCAGTCCAAAAACATTAAATAGGAAATCCCAGACATGAACAATTCCTAAGTTTTACATGGTGCACTGTTCTGTTTAGTGGGTGAAATCTCACCCTGTCCTACTCCAGCCCATGTGGGACATGAATCCTCCTTTGTCCAGCATGTCCACACTGCAGATGCTCCCTGCCTGTGAGTCTCTTGTAGCTGTCCTGGTTATCAAATCTATCGTCATGGTATCCCAGTGCTTGTGTTCAGGCAACCCTTTTTTTACTTAATAATGACCCCAAAGCACAAGAGTAGTGGTGCTGGCTTATAGTTATAATTGTGTTATTTTAGTTATTTTAATAGTATATTAGCTATTTTTAATCTCTTAATGTGCCTAATTTATAAATTAAACTTTAGCATATGTATATATGTATATGAACAAATATAGTATATACACACAGTTCACTATTATCCACAGTTTCAGGCATCCACTGGGGGTCATGGAAAACTGTTATCCCCCTAGGATAAGCATGGGCTACTGTACTTAACTTTAAGTCTGTGTAGATATACAGTCAGCTCTTCTTATTTGCAGGAGATTGGTTTCAGGACTTCCTGCAGATACTCAAGTCCATTCCATAAAATGGTATACTACAGTTGGCCCTTCCACAGATGCAGAAACCACAGATACAGAGGGTCAACTGTATAGATATAAATTTAAACCTACATGTACAATTGACCCTTGAATAACATGAGGTTATGAGCACCGCCCCTTCTACACAGTGGACAATCAGGTTATAACTTTTGACTCCCCCAAATTTAACTACTAATAGCCTACTGTTGACCAGAGGCCCTACCGATAACATATACAGTTGATTAACACACATTTTGTGTATTGTATGTATTATATACTGTATTTTTAAAGTAAAGTAAGCTAGAGAGAAGAAAATGTTATTGAGAAAATAACAAAGATAAGACATATTTACTATTCTTTAAGTGGAAGTGGATCATCATAAAGGTCTTCATCTTCATCATCTTCACACTGAGTAGGCTGAGAAGAAGGAAGAAGAAGAGGGGTTGGTCTTGCTGTCTCGAGGATGTCAGAGGCAGAAGAGGTGGAGGAGGTGGAAGGGGAGGCAGCAGAGACAGGCACACTTGGTGTAACATTTCTTGAAAAAAATTCATGGATAAGTAGACCCACACAATTCAAACCTGTGTTGTTCAAGGGTCAACTGTATAAATTATTACATGTATATGTGATTGTATATATTATATTGATGAGAAGAATTGTAAGAATACACATTAAGTATGTTTCAGCAGATGTCTATGGGGCAAGAGAATGAGAGAGGAGCTTAGGGACCAAGTGAGAAAATTAGATGAAACAGAAGAGAGGCTTGAGCCAAGCCAACCTGTGACCTAGTGGGCCATGAACAAGGACCACAGTGGACTCAACTCTGTGTATTTGACCAAAAACAAAAATGAAGAAACACATAAGGACTTTGTAGCTATAGTTATTGACATTAAGAACAATCGATACGCAGCCATATCTAAAGAGAAAATTCATTTGAAGAGAAAGGAAATGATATTTTTAAAAGCATAGCAAAAAAATATAGACTGGTGATATAATTTTAACCATAATTTTAACCACAGTTAAGTAGAATTTAGAAATCTTTAAAATCTTATGCAGAAATATTTCATTTCTAAAACTAACTTATGGGTCTGATAGTATTTAAACATATGAAGAAAGCAAATCAAACCAAGGGAAGACTATCTGAACAGTTCTGCAGACTATCTGAACAGTTCACTGCAGCAACAGTGCTCACATGGCACATTTGTATCTAACTTACAAAATCAGGATTGGCACTGAGATGCCCAGCACCACCTGGAAGAGGCAACTACATCAGGCAGCAGTGTCATCACTTTGCTACATGTGTGCAAGGATTAAGCAGCTGAAAGGAAAAAGAAACATATGTGTGTGTGTGTACACACACATATATAGAGATTAAAACATACATATATTTGTGTGATTTGTGTGTGCATATATATACACACATTTATGTGTGTGTGTGCGCTTCTGTGTGTGTGTGTGTGTGTGTGTGTGTGTGTGTGTGTATGTGAATAAATGAGAAATTCTATTTCAACAACCTGGCTCTTTCAGGCAAAATGATGGGGTATGATCTGAATGAAGACTATGTCATGTCTCCAATTCACTATATATGGATCAGACATAGTTACATTGCACATCCTCTGATAAGTTTGCAGAATTCTATGAAAGGTAAACTATTTTGTTAAAGACGAGTCAAGGCACTTCTGAGTGATCCATATAGTCACTCAACAAGATGTTAAAATGGAAAGTAGACAATTTCAATTACTTTTCTCATTGTAGTTTCGTTGAAAATACTTCACGATTATTTCAATTTCTAGTGAAAATAGGTACATATTGATTGTATAATTATAGTTATAAAACTAATAATACATTATTTAGATAATAGAATATTTAAAATGTATTGGTTGTATCTTCATTGCTAAGAAAGTTGGATTAAATACTGTGCAAAAATTACCAGTATCAATTTGTTTTTATCAGCAAATATATCAACATTATCCCTTTAAAAATACATTATCTTTACCCATCTAACCATTACTTATAACAATGATTGCATGAAATTGTGTTGGTAAATTACTGAAGCCATGTAAATGTCAATAATTATAAATAAAGCTAATTTTCATAGCTAAGAACAATAACAACTTATTTGAGGATAACCCAAGTCCATCAACCATATGATCATCCCAACATTGCAAAAAGTTACTGAACGGAGAATTTTACCCAAAAGATTATACATAAAAAATGACTGAAATCAACTACTGTAAAAGTTGACCAACAAATTAATGCCCCCAAAACCCTCACTCTAAGCTAGTCATGGAAGCTACACAATAAGAAACAACATACAATAATATACACCAACTTAAAAGTCCCAAAGATACAAAAACTGTAAAATGTGCATTTTAGGAAATGAAAGTGGCAATGGTCCAAAGTATCCATCTCATCATCTCAAACAAATTGCTTGATAAAAACTGTAGATCAAATCACTATATTCATGAGTGACTGTAAAGCCATATTTTAAACCTTGGCATATGAAACCATAGTTAGAGGAATTAAGAAATTTGCTTCCTATTGTTTAACATTTCCCTGTTAGGAGATCATCACAAATGGTGAGAAAGAAAAATCTAAAGATGTATAACATGTTATCTATTTTTATGAATATAAAATTGTGCACAGACTAAGCAAATCCCCAGAGATTTAAATGGTCACACCAGACAGTTTATCTGAAATTTCTACAACAAATGACCACCTTAAAAGTTCTCAAAAATACTGAAAAGTACTGAAAAATTTTTGTTGGTTTTTTTCCTCTCCCTTTTGCAACAGAATGAGGAAATGAAGCATTTTTCTTGGACACTGAGTATAATTATAACTAATCATCTCCTTCTCCTTGGAGCAACATTCGTTGACGTTCCTTCATTTTAGGGTGGCTGGCTGACACAATTCAAATATAATTACTCTTCTTGCATGATAAACTCCAGCACCGTGAGCAAATACAGTATGTCTCATTGTCAAGTATGGCTAGACAGCAGCGGTGTAATATAGACCTTTCAAGCCCTGGTGTAGCCCCCTGCCTTTGAAATTTGTGTGAGATGACAAAACTGACTTTCATTTCCCTTGGACTTTCTCAAGGTATCCTTATTAAGAAAAAAAAAAAAGCCTAAAACCCATAAATTTAATCTACTGCCTGCCAATCACAATGGTTTCTGCTGTCAGACATTCATGATACATAACCACAAAATTTAAATGTTATTGTTTCATACAAGAAGAAAATGTTGCTCATGACTACCCTCAAATAGTCATGTGACAACTCAGCGCGTTTCCTTTGTTTCCCTCCTCCACCTCTGAACAATAGCAGGAGCAGGAAACATGTAACTGATGGACCACATATGGAAGGAGCTACGCAATAATAAACTCTAAAGAGGTTTATTGTTCCTACCTATCATATAAGAGACAATTGCAGATGAGCAAAAGTTTGTTTCCCAGCATGTATTTCATTTCAGATTAATAGTGATGCTTACTTTATTCTCAAATAACTTCCACTTTAAAAAAAAAAAAAATCAAACCGTTAAGTGGATGATCATTGGAATACAACTTTCACCAACTTTTAAAAAAGAAATAGTAATAATAACAACATCACATAGTCATGAAAGTTGAATTTCAGAAAGAAAGGCTTGAAACTTAAAATGAAAATTTTCAATACAGCCAACGGCCCCAAGGAGCAAGATTTTCATTAACATAGAAAACCACATAGCTTTCTCTTACATTTACTGATTAGTGTTCTTTTTTTTTTTTCTTTAAAGAAAAAAGGTATGGATGGCCACAGATATAAACTTGACATCATTTTGCCCCTTATTGGATTAAAATGAATTTAATAATGTAGTTTTTACTTACTATTTTCTAGGATAGTATTTTCACGATGGGCCAGGCAATTTGTAGCGCTTTTTGTTTTTGTTTTGTTTCCGAATATAAGAGAACCCTCTTTTTCTGAATGTGTAGCACTGTAAATGGAACTGTATCACATCACTATCTGCATGTTTATCTTAGTCTGCTACTGGGGACAATTACAGGCCTCTGGATCTTTATTCCTGGACATTCTAAAAACTATATAAAGTAAGCATCAACTGTTTCCATTAGCAATGACCAGACTTAGCAGATGAAGAATCAGATTCTGACAATGGGACTCTTGTTTCTTGGATGAGGAAACACATTGGCTCAGCACATCAGCAGGACTCATTTCTTCATGATATGAAACAATGAAATGGAAATAAAGTTATATCAAATTGAAAACAAAACCTTTGTTTGGTCTACACATACGAGCAAATGCTCAGCAATTTTTGCTTCCAAAATAGGCAGAATTCTACTACACAATTCAGTGGGAGAAAGGTTCACTCTAGCCACTCAGAAGTGATGAATATATGTGGCTGGCAGCAATCGAAGGCAATCTATATATGAAATAAAATGAAACCTTTGACCATTGTAATTTGCAACAGCTAACCAGCTTGTTGTAAGAAAATGGAGCTATAAAAAAATGCACATATATATATACACACACACACATATATTAAAAACAAACAGAAAAGCATACTATAGGGAGTCGGACTGAACATATTTACAACAACCTAGGAGACCCAAATTAAACACTGGCAGATTGGTTCCTCTGAAGTACACAAAGAGGGACACCTATCTCCTTATTTAACAAGGACATTCTATCAGGGAAAGTCTGATCATGGGCAAAGTTCTTTGTTTTCCATGGAACACTGTGTAACCATTTTAGCAATCGGCAATCAATCGGCAATGCAGTCTCACTAAAATACCTGTATAGCGTTCTTCTATTCTTGCACAAGTCTTGCACTGAAGCCTTTTCAACAGCACCCCATATTCAACTTACCTTTTCCTTTCCCTGGGAAACAGGACTCTACCACTCTGAAAACCATCTACCTCACTGGCCTAATTCAGAGTATTCACCTGATCCACAATATTTGTCTCTGAGATGCATTTATATCTAGAATTCTTTAGGTACACTGCCCAAATGCATAAGTCATTTAGAAATCAAAACAAAATAAATATACAAACCCACCGTGAGAATCACAAAACATATTTGCCTTAACATTCTTCTTAAAAGTTTAGTTAAAGGAAAGAAAGAGACATGAATCTGTGATCCAACTCCCTTACCAGTTACTTATTATGAGAGCACACCCAGTCATCCCTCTGCTCTCCTCTATCACTCACATAGCTTAGTGCCAAACCCTAATAAGCCCTGACTTCACTCCACTGACCTACTACCCACAAAATGTCTAAAATTCAGCAATTTGAACTAAAATGAACTGGTTATATAAGTGCAGCTCAAGTCCAAAAATGAAATAAAAACAAACAAAACAAGAAAAGGTGACTGAGAGATTTGCATTTGGCTTGCCATGTTGCTTCTTCTACTCAAAGGCTGAGTATTCTTCGCCTTGTGTATTTAAATATGCATCAGCTCAGAAGAAGTTACACAATGTTTCCATCAGCAGAAGATATGGCACTTAGAGAAAGCATCAGGAAAATAAAAACTACAGACAAAATAGGGTGTATTTGCATATTTCACTTGAAATTAGGCTACGTTGCAGCATATTGGAAACTCATATGCATTGGATGTCAGCTGAGTTACTTTTCTTTCCCCCCAAGGTGACATTGGTGCTTGTCTTACCAAATATGATGCAACTGACAAGTGTTTTCATGTAAGGAAGATATATGCCTCCCATCACCTTGTCAAGCTGAGTGAAGGCAAACTCCAGCACATCCTTTCACAAGTGATTAGGTGGTCGGAGTCATTAAAAGTCATAAAGTTAGACTGCAGCAGTGTGCCATGCATATATATGAACTCATCCAAAGCTGTCCTCCTTGAAGCAGGTGATAGCTCTCAACTTTGCCTCTGACCGACTCATAAATTCTTGGCTGAGCTTTCTTTCTCTTAGCATACCTTTGAAATTATACTGAACAGTAAATGCTGCTTTGGCCAGTCTCATTGTCTCCTGCATTCCCAGCCAAGCCTCTAACCACTGGAGGTCCACACATCTGATTTTTTAGTTCACTAACACAAAGTAAACAACTGACTGGCATTATTTATTCTTCCACAGCACTTTTAAAATTAATTTTCAAAGTACTTTAAAAACTCCCATCAATCGCTCTACTTTAAAATTTTCTAAAACGACAACAACAACAACAACAACAACAAAACAGTAGCAGCATTTATTCCACAAAATTAGAAAATCAGGCACAAAAAGTTGAAGTGGCATTATCAAGAGTCTGAACCATTATGGCTAATTGGGAGATCACAACAGAGTTTAAATTATTATGTTAGAAGGATCTACAGTCTTCCCATTTTATCACTTCCCAGCCTTATTTCCCAGAAAAAAAAATCTGATTTTCTAGAAATATTATTTTAGTCATACCTGAGAGAATAAAAACTTTTAAACACATCAGTTTACTCACAAATTCCACTTTTAAGACTCTGTTCTAAAGAATTAGTTGTACACGGGCACAAATGTATGCACAAGATGTTCAATGCATCATTATTTATAATTAACAACTGCAAACAATCTAAATGTCCAAAAATAGGGGAGCTTTGAGATTCTTTGATTAAATATTATAAATTCTAAATATATATCTGAGGAATTTTTAATGCTAAGAGAAACAATCATGATACAATGTTTATGGAAAAAAACAAAGCAAAACACTTAAGGATCTCAACCATGCTATATATGTAAATACCTAGAGGAAAAAGGACTAGAAAAAATTACAACAGAATGCTGAGAGTATTTACCTGGTTGTCTGGGAATAAAAGGTAATTCTAATTTTCTTTTTTTAAATATGAATGGATTTTCCAGATTTTCTACAATGAGCAACATTTACTTTTATAATTGAAAAAGAGAAAATAAAACATTGAACTTCCTCAGTGGGTATATCAGTCTCCACATTTTATAGGTCTCTTGCAAATTACCTCAACAGAGTACCCAATATTAAGCAATCTAAATGCTTTCTAAAATGTATTACAGCAATGTAGTCACTCAGTGCCTGCCCTGACCGTATGAACTGTGTCTCATTACGGATCTGATGTAGTGGCCAATTAATTTTTAAGACCCAATACCTGATGGGTCTTAATGGGCCAGAGTGCTTTTCCTAGAATAATTTCATTTCCCAACAAAGCACCAAGAAGTTTATTCATTCAGCATAGACTGGGTGCAGTCATAACCGAACAGAGTGGCAAAGAGGGAGACAGCAGTTGCAAGACTACCTTCAAACTCTCTAACCTGAACAAAATAATGTTGGGCTTCACCACAGCAATTAAGGAAAACTTCTCAGGCTAATGGACGAGACATAAATCAACTCATTTCAGCCTTCGCAAAGGTCATGAAAAGAAAACTTTTTAACCATCAGACATTTAAAAAGATAAAAGCCAAGACTGGGATGCCTGTGCCCCTGTGTCATCCTTTATAACACATTTTCTATTGTTCTAAGCCAGTAATAAAACTGAAAAGGGCCATGCTGTTGATTATATTAATATGATCAAAACACAAAGTGCCTACACAGAGAATGTACACGTATAAGGAGCATGATTCTTTTCACAAATAATATGATTTTAATTTTCTGGCCTCCATCATTATCGTTATATGGAACAGGCATTTAAAAGTAATTTTCTTGCTCAGTACTCTATAGTTGAAGTCCGTTAAATACTCAAACATATCAACTATGTGGCTGAGAAACTTTTAGAGAGACTAGGATAGAGGAAAAGGAAGTTAACGAGAGAGGAAAAAAAAAAAAAAATCTGAGTCCTCTGTGTCAGGTCAACAGTACTTCTCCCCAGGATCAGATAGGGAAGAAATCCTCAGGTAAGCTACTCTTACCCAGAAGGAAGCCATGTTGATTTTATACCCATACAGATCGCGCTCCTGAATTCTCCTTAAAAGAGACAAAGAATCAGAAGTCACTCTTAAGATTTGCTACTGATTCCCATGTAATCTCATCACTTGAACGATCTCTGTGAAAACAAGCTTGTTTTTAAAATATTATTTTATTGAACTAAAAGACTTTCCCCCAACTTTTATTAATAAAAGTTATATTCAAATCCAGCCCATAATAAAGTCCTATGAGTCTGTCTGCTTCCTAGCATCCCCGTTCATTCACTGTGAAGCACAGGACTAATAAATAGTTAAATCAACAGAAGCTGAGAATAAACAAAGAAAATAATAAGGTTCTTAGATCATCACAAAGATGAACAATTCCTGGAAAATATTCAAGTTAATAATATAGTTGATTATTCTGGTTAAGAATAATCAGAAGAATGAGTTCTCTTTATTTTGGTTTTTATGCTATTTTCTCATTTTAAAAAGTAATACAAGGCAGAATAAGTTACAAAACAAAGAAAGAAATGAAAATAAAATTTTCCCACATGCTACAAAGAAATAACCATTATTAAGAGTCAGTTATTTCTTTTAACTTTTTGTATATAAAAAAACTTCAAAAGCATATATGTATTTCATCATATGTATATTCTATAATCCATTTAATCACTCTTAATTGTTGGACACATAGAGGGGATCTTATTTTTCATGATTATTACCTCTGCAATAAAAAATTCTGGAATATAATTCTTTCTGCATGTTTGTGATTTTTTTTCTCTTTAAAGTAAATTCAAAACAGTAAAATTATTGAGTTCAAAGAGTATGAGCCTTTCAAGCCTTTTAAAATATATTGCTGAATTGTCCTCCATAAATTTTGTTGCAATTTACATTCCCAAGAGCAATGATTGTGAAAATGTCTTTCAAAATAGTCCTGCTAATCTTCTCTTTGTTTTCAAACAATAGGTTAGCTATGGAGAAAGGTACAGTAAAAGCTGAAACAGCATCCTATCTATTTAGAAATTATTTATGTCTTCACATACACTCGAAGAGAGTGTGTATATTTATAGTGAGAGCAATATTCACTTCAAATGACTGCATTGTATAAGGCTTTTGAAAAGCATCACTGGCCACACACATTCACTTATTTCTATTCGAAGTACAAGGAAATGCACCTTTGGATTTATTCCATCTCCGGCCTGTGAATTTTAAAACCCTATTATTTGCACTATTCTAAATGACTTTGGAGATCTAACCAGGTAGAGGCATTAACAAAATCTGTGTTTATTGTATCATATACATAGAGGGAATTTAACCAGCTTAAAAAAAGGTAAGATTTAAAGGGGGTGAAGAACAGGCTCACCAGTGAGAGTGATATTAGACAATAATGTTCCTCATAGCAAACTTTCTGTGTGTCAAAAGCATCAAAGAATTAGTGGGAACCAAGATGGCAGGGTTTTATTTCATAGAACAGGGAATATAGACAGAATAACAAAGGAGAAAGCAATAAAAAGAAAGGAAGGGCAGATAAGCTAGGTTACATCAGTGCAACTTCCCAACTCTGCCAAGCCAGGAAGAATAGGTGAGCTTTTCATAGGTGAGTTTCCAAATCTGAAATATGCCCAAAGTTACTCTTGTTCCAGTGCCTCTCGGGAAGACGTTAGGTAGAGCTGAGCCATGGCTACTGAGGGAGCATGGTGACTCTCTGTTGTAACCTACTCAGTCTCCACAGAAGGTTTAGCAACAGCCTCAAGATGCACAACATGTACATGATCACTCCCACCATCTAAGTCATCAATGTTGCCCTCAGGTGACATCTCAGAGCCATTCCCTAAATAACAAAGCTAACCGGATGAATCACAGATTTGTAACTGCAATGAACAAGGACTCTTCAGTACCTCTGAAGATCAAATACCTTTGAGGGGATTTATGTACATTATTTTCTTATCCTGCACACATATACGAATTGTCTTACTGAATCAAAGGCATTGACATGATAAACCAAACACTCAGATTTGTTTGGGGTCCCTGGCCATCAACAAAAATGCTCCAAACTGAGATGCCCTGTTTACCAATCAACATATTATGAAACCTTCACAAAAACTTTTCTAAAACTTCTGAAGGTTGATTAAAACCTTTTAGTTGGATATTTCTGACAGACTATTAAGAATGACTACATATGTACTAAATTTATAAAGACCATCGCAGTCTAAAAGAAAAAACAATAGTAAAGCCTAATCCTGGGATTCAGAGGATGAAATGAAAAACAAGAACCCCTTGCACTAGCATCTGTCTGTCTCAGTCTCTCTCTTTCCTCCCTCTTCTTGGTCTGCCTGATCCTCTAACTCAAAGCTAACGTTTCATCTTTAGATGGAAATCCATCCATGTTCTGTAGATGCTAAACTGCCAACAAAATCATACATGTGAGGAAGCTGTTACCGAAACTCAACCCCAAACCCAAATCTTACAAGAGACTCAAGTTGGCCTTAAAATTAAGCAAATGTGTGAAGCCACAAAACTGGCTCTTAATTGCAGTCTTTCCAAAGAGGGTTATTTTCTAACAAAGTTTCCCAAATCAAAATTCAGCTATACTCCCAGTATATTCTTTTAGGGAACCAGTCTTTGATTAAATTCTGAGAGTGATCATAGCAAAAGAGCTTGTTCTAAACAGTAGTGACTCTTGTTTGAAATTACATATTTAAACCTCAAAGAATAACCCATAACTCATACCACTGCCACAGTGGTTGTCACTCCTTTATTGGCCAAGTAACGGAGCCAATTAAAAAAGTGACATTATTGGCTCTATTATTCAAATGTTTCTGCTGCCCTGAGAACATCATTCCGTCTTAAGAGTCTACTGTATTGACTACAATATTTGTACTCAATCATTGTCATTTTGGTAAATTCCCTCCATCTTCCTGGCAGGATTCATTTAGAAGCACCCTGATATTTTCATTCTTAAAGCCACCTTTTACAATATTGAGATAAAATATACTCATTTTCCTGAAGCTTTCATTCTAAAGACTGCAAATTTTCTAGTGAAAGAGACTCTTTAAAGAAACCAAGTAGCTTATATTTTCCTCATACATGACAAGTCATTGAGTTGCAGTAAATAAATAATATGGAATCTAGTTTCATAAGCAAAATTGATTTTAACTCAGTTCTTGAACTATGCCTGAAAATAAAGTGTACTATTTAAAGAGAGCTTGTGAAATTCCAGGAATGTTATACATTAGTAAACAATTCAGAACTACATGTGTAAAGACACAATTAACTTGCTGAATAAATGAAAAACAGATTTTCCTTCAATTACTTTTCTCTACAAAGTAACTCTGGGGTGATCATTCCCAAATTCAGAAAAACACTAGCAGTTCTGTCTTAAGTGTACTGTTCTAAGTGGGGTCTCACTCTTTAATCCTTGCCTCCTACTTACTCCCTCCAACATCTGGCCAAGGAACCTGGACTGCACAGGCGCCGTGATGAAGAAAAGCAGGTGGGGCCTAACCGAATGACGGGGCTGTCGGGGCTGTCGCAGAGCAACCTGAACAGGGCGCCAGCTTCCCTTCTTTGCTCATCTTCCCTTTCCAACTGAGGTGATCCTTGTTAGGCCTGAGGTCTTAAGAGGAAACAATTAGGACAAGAAACTTCCCTTCACTTCAAGGAACTCTGATAGAATGGGCCCAAAGGAGCCCTCAAAGCATGAGCCTTTCCTGTACTAGTAATTCTGGAAATTCCTTCTAAGAGAAAAGGAGGCATTGTCTCCACAAAGCCAGGTCAAAATGGCCAACACATTCTTCCTCTTCATTCTCTGCTATCTTCTCTGCTAATCTCCCTGCAGCACTTCATAGGCTTTGTTATTCTGATGGGGAAAACTAACAATACTTAGGGTAATGAAAGGCCACTGTTCAAGGAATTACAAGGAAGCAGAGCCTTGATCTCATATAGTAAATCAGCTCAACTAAATTCTACAGTTAATTAACAGATTTTTAATTCTCAGTCCTCTGGTCATCACAAATCCCTTCACCTAGGCCCCTTCATACATCCATCATAGAATGTTAGGGACTTGGGCTTGAGTCAAGAAATCAGTATCCAATCCCAGTTCCATCACTTACTTAAAACCTGTTATATATTAACCATGTTTTGTTTTTTTTTTTTTAATTTTCTATACTCTGATTCTTTGACATGTAGGGTCCCACTGATCCTGGACAGTCTGTCCCTCCCAGAGCTAGCTATTCAGAGATGGTAAACGTGAGAGCTTGCTTTTCAAATGCAAACCAACCAATCTAGAGCCCATATACCCAACCACCTCCTTGATTGGGCTGTCACACTCCAACTGCCCTAATCACCCCAGGGCCAGGTACCAGACAACCAGGGACAGTCCCTCTACCCAAAAGCCCACTGAAATCATTCAAACCAGCCAATCCTAAGCCTGTTTACCCTGCCTTCCTTCCCACCCCTTCCTTCCCGTGGAAACTACAATACTGGCCCTTGCTCATAATTTCTTCTGCCCCTCTGTCTCCTAACAGGATGTAGTGCTTCCCCACGTAACCCCCAACAGTGTGGCATGCCACTTCTCTTGGAATCTATGAGTATAGCAAACTATCTTTTCAATAGCAGTCACCTCCTGGTCTGTTGCTTTATTATGCCTAAATAACAATAAAACCTATGTTGAAACAGCTCTGTGACCTTGGAAATGGGGCAGAACTTCTGCCTTCATGTCTTCCTCAGGAAAAAGAGGACAATATTTCTTGTCTAATAGGGCTCCTGTGAAGATAAGCTAAAATAATATATGGCATGTACTTAGTATGTAGTAAGTGCTCAATAAATGCTGATGCACCAAGTTAACAGACAAGGAAAGCAGGACTTTGAGATAATTCATTCAAAGCTACATATCTAGGAAACTGTAGTATCTAATGATATCCAGATAAGTCTGGCTCTAAATCCCTTTGTTTTTATATCATACTACCTCTCCCCTGTTAAACCTAGGCCCTCTCCTATTGCACTTTGAACCTCCAGTATAGTAGTAAACACTTATTGCCTCATTTTACAGTCAGTCACGTACAAGTACACCAGGAAGACAGAATGTGCTTTATAAACTGAAAGGACGGGCATGGTGGCTCACGCCTGTAATCCTAGCACTTTGGGAGGCCAAGGCAGGCAGATTACCTGACATCAGGAGTTTGAGACCAGTCTAGCCAACATGGTGAAACCTTGTCTCTACTAAAAACACGAAAATTAGTCAGACATGGTGGCAGGTGCCTGTAGTTCCAACAACTCGGGAGGCTGAGGCAGGAGAATCGCTTGAACCCAGGAGGTGGAGGTTACAGTGAGCCAAGATTGTGCCACTGTACTCTAGCCTGGGTGACAGAGTGAGACTCTGACTCAAAATAAATAAATAAACTGAAAGAGAGAAAGAGAGAGACAGAGGGTTACAAGGAAAGAGGGAGGGAGACAGAAAGAAAGAGAGGAAGGAAGCAAAAAGGAAGAAAGAAAGGAAGGAGGGAATACAGGAAGAAAGGAAGGAAGAAAAGAAGAAAGGGAAAAGAAACAGACTTCTCTCTCTCAGAAACACCAATTATTTGTTTCCTGGTTACTTTCTTTCTTGCTGGGTCCCAAATCTACCCTCAGAGAATGAAAAAATCGCTTTATCTTTAGTTATAAAAATTTCTAATCAAGAAACATTTGCCCAGTTACAGGAATTTTTCTCTATTAGTCTGTCTTTCTTATGGACCCCAAATTTCTAATTAACAACTTCTGCCAAGCTTCCTCCTCCCCTAATCTCTACCTGGCAAATACGTTTTTTAAAAGCTGCCCTCTGCAAACACTTGAGGTCCATTCTGAATTCTCCATGCCTCCAAATCCTTGCATATATTCTTTGGTTATCACTTCTCTTTCTTCTTTCCTTCACTTCTCTTTCTCCTGAGTCACATATCTGGGCTTCTCAGCTTCAAGTGGCCCAGAGATGTCAAGTTAATGTTTTATAGCTTCCCTGTCTTCACAGAACAAACATTAGCTATATAAAGCTTTCATCACTCTTGACCCAAACTGGAAAAGAAGTATTCTCAAAACCACCTATAACTTCAACTGGGGATTTTTTTTTAACCTTGCAGCAGAAATTGCCAACTTAAAAGGAGTAGCAGGAAGGTCCTGTGAATGTGTAGGAACTGTCAGAGTCTGGAGAACACATGGTCTCTGAGCAGCTACTCTGCTCCAACTGGTAGTTTCATGCCAAGAGAGCCCATGTGGCCAGATCACCCACATTTTCAAGGAAAGCCTTAAAAATCTGTATTTCTATGTGAAGAAACTCCCTACATTTAAAAGTTGCCAATTAATTCAATTTAGTCCAAATGAAAATGATTCTGTTAGTTTAGTATGAAGGTCTCCACATTAAGGCTTTTCTCCTAAGACATTTTAGAAGAATTCTTCAAATGTGTGGCTAGAGAGCATAGCATTTTTTCTGAGAAAGAATGACATGGAAGATAGTTCATTTTATTGGAAGGTAATGGAATGTTTAATGCCATAAAATCTTACAATCTGGGTGAAGTGAATTATATTAAGTGGGGAAAAGGAAGTTACAAATGTTGGTTTTTTTGCCTTCTTAAACATCTCCCCTCCATCCACTTCTGCTTACCCTCACTGTCACCAGCCTCACATGGGCTACCAATACTTCTTATCTGAAGAGCGCCCTACCCCTACCACATAGGTGCCCGGGGCAACACTACAGTACTGTTTTATGTTTTACATAAAATTAGCAGATAATCTGCATCATATATATCATGAGTACAATATAATTTCACGAAGTGCATGTATATTTTTGTCCTTTATGCTGATATTAATTAATTTCAGAACTGAAATTGAAGATTCTGATTGTTTTGAATTAAAAATAATACTTAAAGCTTTCTCCATTTTTTTCTTTCAAAATGCATACTACATACACACATACATAGAAAACACAGGAATTCAATTGGCCGAAATTAAACTTTAAAAACAAAGTTTATTTTCAATCACTTAGATCAATATAGATCTTCTAAGGTCAGACTTAGCACATCACTGTTCCCCATGATTCATGGGGGAAGCCAAATCTTGGCAGGGATTTTATGAACATTGCTAAAGTATTAGGCCTAGGATTTGATATCTCCTTTCAATTAGCAAGAAAATACTTTCTAGATTTTTAATCAAACTTTATCCTGCTAGTGGCAGAAAATGTTCTGAAGTAAGTATTTCCTTATACTTTTAGTAATATCATGATTCCTCTGAATGGAACAATATATCAAAGTATAATCTCCAAATCTGATACAGCATTAGAGACAAGGGCCAAATCCTACTAAACCTAAATTTTACAATATTTACATTCAGGTAAGAATGATTTTCTAAATTTTAATTTTTTTCTACTGCCCTGTCCGATTTCTTGAAGGAATGAGAGCAAAGGCATATTTTTGATATGATAATTCAACATATTGCTATAGTTTGAATGCCTGTCACCATCAAAACTCATGTTGAAATTTGTCATTGTGATGGTATTAGGAGGTGGGATCTCTTAGAGGCAGCGCTCTCATGAATTGACTAATGTCATTATTGTGGGAGTGGGTTTGTTATTGCAGGAATGGTTTTGCCCAATCTTGCTTTCTCTCACTTCGTTTTTCTCACCACATGATGCCTTCCACCATGTTATGATGAAGCAAGAAGGTCCTCCCGAGATGCCAGCACCTTGATATTGGATCTCTCAGCCTCCAAAACTATGAGACAATAAATTTCTGTTCATTATAAATTACCCAGTCTCAGATATTCTGTTATAGCAGCACAAACAGACTAAGACATATATATATCTATGTTTTAGCCTCCATTAGCCCTTGAAAAACAACTTTCATAAATTCATTAATCACAGATAAATTTCCTTGAGTTTTTATCTTTTAAAACTAGAAAGCCCTAATGTTATATCATAAGCATATTCTCTATTGCCATTATGATTTCTTAACAGATAGAAACCAGAACTGCATAAAATAGTACAGAGGTTGGTTAACTTCATTTTTGAAAATTGAATAAAAATGTTCAGTTTGTTGTCAGTAGTCTTCTACATATTATTAATCATTATGGCCAGAGCACACACTTCCCAGGAACTAAATTCCTCTCACTATTTAACTTAAAGAATCAGCTGGGGAAAAAAAAAAACTAATCTTAGGGACTATAACATATGAATATGTGTTCAAATGAATATCTATTGGAGCTTGTTATGTAACCTACATGATAAAATCTTGGAGAGATGGTATCAGCAAAAATGGCAGAGTTAGGACTTAAAAAAATTCTCTCTTCCATAAAAACAATGAGAAAACTGGCAAAAATGATCAGAATCAGCTTGCTCAGAACTCTAAATTAGTCAAAAGTTTGCAGAAACCTGGGGAGCATTTATCTGGGAAAAAAATGAAAACGTTTGATCTCAGTAAAGAGCAAGCTTTGTAGCATTTTAACTTGTCCTGTCCAATCCTCTCCTCCACAGCTCTGAAGTGGCTTTGAAAACCAACAGCCTGCAATCACAGTGAAAACCAGTAAGCTGACAGCTGCCAGAGAGGGAAAAATAGTGTTGAAGCTTCTTTAAAGGCTCATTTTCAAAGCACTATCATTATTTTGCCTGTCTTATGGTCCCTGGAAGACCCTACACCCACAGTTGACTGTTTTTGACTTGACCCAGAGCTCATTCAGTTTCCTCAGGAGCATTTTCCAAAAACAATTAGCGACAATTGAATAACTTTCTGGCTGTATGAGGCAATGGGTAACAGTTGGGGCAAACAATAGGCTAACCAAAATGCTGAAAAGGAAAGCCTGGGGAAGTAGATACCCACAAAGGTATTGAAAAGCTCCAACATATTTCTTGGAATCCAGAAGGTAACATGATGCACAGAGTTGTGCATATGCCCATGTCTGTGCACACAGTCAGAAGAGACCTGAGGAAGCCCTGAGCTGTCACTGTGGGCTGACTTGGAGGCTCTGCACAAGTAAGAAGGCCTTGCAGAGTGTTGAAGGTATGCCCCAACATAAACACAAGGCCCTTTCCCAAGATAGGAAAACATTGATTTCAAGTGCTTAAGAAAATATCTATCCAATCTTTAACTGACCACTAAGCTAACAAACTAATTAAGCAGAGACTTCAGTTGCCACATATAATAAAGAATATGGATTTTGTAGAATTCTTTCAGAAAAAAACACTAAGTAAAAACAACATTCCCTCCTCTTTGGAGATGGGGTCATCTGATTTTCAGATTTGCTACATCATATTATTTTAAATATTCAGTTTTCAAAAAAAATTACTAGACATGAAAAAAAGAAAGTATGCTCCATACACAGGAGAAAAAGCAATCAATCGAAAAGTCTCTGAGGAAAATTAAACATTGTACTTATTTGACAAAAGACTGCAAATAATCTATGTTAAGTGTGTTCAAAGAATGAAAGACAACAATACCTAAAAAAAGATATCTCATCAAAATGTAAAATATCAATAATAGATGAAAAATTACTTCTTACACAGAAATTCTAGAGTTGAGAATATAACAACTGAAATGAAACATCTACTAGCATAGCTCAGCAGCAAATGTGACCATGGGGATAAAAGAATCAACAAACCTGAACGTATGTCAATGGAGATTATTCAATATTAAGAACAGAAAGAAAAAAGGAAAAATGAACGGACTCCTACTTTGTGTTTATCTGGTGATATCTTAATATTCCTAGATAAAGTGTACCAACTTCGGTGTAATGGGAGTACAAGAAGAAGGGGAGAAAGCAAAAGGTTCAAAAATATTACCTGGAAAAAAAAGGTCAAAGCTCAAAATGGATTTAAAAAATAATCTGCATATCCAAGAAGTTTAATGAAATCCAAGTAGGATAAATTCAAGGAGACCCACATGAAGACATACTATAATCAAATTGTTGACAAAGATGAAGAAAGAACCTTGAAAACAGCAACAGCAAAGTGACTCATTACATACAAGTAATCCTTAACAAGATTAAAAGCCAATTTCTCATTACACACCATGGAAGTTAAAACGGATGACATGTCTAAAGTGCTGAAAAAAATATTGTCATAAAAAATTCTATATCCAGAAAATCTATCCTTCAAAACTTAAGGTGGAGAGATTAAGATATCCCCAGATAAACACAAACTAAGAGCATCTATCACTTAGAAGCCTGCCTATAAGAAATACTAGAGTCCTTGGAGTAACTCAAATCTAATGAAGAAAGAAAAAGCACTAGTAAAGGTGATTACATAAATAAATGTATGCATTTATCTCATAAATATATGTATATTTTGTTTATAACTATTTTCTAGTAACTGATTTAAAAGAAAATTGCATTTTAAAAAATTAAAAAGAAAAACTTTATAAAACAATAAATCTGTATAGAGGGGCACACACTTTATAAAAATATAATTCATATGAAAATAACAGCACAAAGATGGTGAAAAATCAAAGCCATATAGGAGCAAAATTGTTATATACTATTGTAATTAGGTTGGTATTAATCCAAACTCTGTTGCTATAAGTGAAGATGTTAATTATAACACCAGGGAATAACTAAGAAACTAACAACCAAAAATCAGTAAAATAAATGACAAGGGAATTAAAATTGCACACTAGAAATGTTTTATTTCAGAAAAAAGGCAGTAATGGAGAAATAAAGGAATATAAAAAGGCATACACATGTAGAAAACAAACAGCAAAATAGTAGATTTAAGTCCTACTTTATCAGTCCATATAAAGGAATATTATTTAGCCATAAGTAATGAAGTTCTGATTCATGCTACAACATGGATGAACCTTAAAAGCATGATGTTAAGTGAAGGACATCAGATTCAAAAGGTCACATATTTTTATTTGTATGAAACATCCAGAATAGTCAAATCCATAGAGATAGGAAGAAGTGGAAAGTGACTGTTTATAGATACAGAGTTTCTTCTCGGGATAATTAAATGTTTTGGAATTAGATAGTGTTGATGGTTGTACAACTTTGTGAACATACTAAAAGCCACTGGATTGTACATTTCAAAAGAGGGAACTATGGTATGTGGATTATATCTCAATGAAAAAAAATCATGGAATCAGGAACCATTTTATTATCCTCCAGAGAGCCTATCTCAGGCTGTGATCTATGAGTGTTTGTTGAATAAAAAGACTGTTTAGTGACAATACTAATATTAGAACATGACCTGTACTAAATCTACAAAAATGAGAGCTGAAAACTCAGACCTGATCAATATTTCTCCAGTGCTTTCTTTGGAAATGGTTCAATAATTTCTATAACATCTCTCACTTATATAGACAGAAAAGCCTCTGGAGTGGACCTATCAACCAAAAATTTGATATTTATGAGTACCTATCACTGTTTTTTAAATTCTATTTTCTGTCATCATACTGAGTAAAAGCCATCTTCATGCAGTTAGCCCATCCCACTCTCTAGCCTCTTATTTTATTAATTGCTTCAACTCCAATATGTTTCCAATAGCATTCATCATGAGCCACCACCTACACAGAGGCAACGCTGATGAAACTTTTCACCCAAAACTGCCTCATGACAGAAAATGTAATTGCAAGCATCTTTTCTCCTGACCACATGTCCTAATTTTCAGTCTTTTGCTCTGCAATCTCACTTGTTCTTCTACTTCACTGAGGTCATCAGGCTTTTACTTCCATGTTTTTTTTCCCCAATCTATTCAGCACTTATTTCATCCAAAAAGGAAGCCATTGTGCCTAGAGAGTAGTGAGAGTAGAATATAGGGGAAAGGTAGGAGATCCAATTACATACAGACTTTTTAGACCTGGAAATGAATTGGGATTTTACACTACAGAAAAAAATTATTTTATTGAAATTGTATTAATAGGCATTTTAAACAGAAAGGTAACAATTTGATTTATAATTTTAAAAGGCCACTCTATCTTTTGTAGGAGGAAAAGAGAGAAAACAGAGAGGCCAATAAAAGAGGATATATAGAAATCCAGGGAGGGGATGACAGCAGTTTGAACTTGAGTAATAATAGTGAAGATGAAGAGAAATTAAGAAATTTAATATGTATCTTGGAGCTATATGAAACAGGATTTGTTGACGGTCTTGTTGACATAACTATCACATGTGAAGGATGAAGGCAAAGGATACATTATTGCTGACACATAGATTTTTGGCTTGTGGAACTGATTAGTGATACCATTTACTGATATGAAGAAAATTTAGTAAAGACTAGTTTCAAATAATCAGTTTAGAATAAAGTTATTATAATCAATAATTTATTCTAAATAAGTTTTGATTTAGAATGAATTCTTGTTTATTCATTCTAAATCAAGACATTTAGAATGAATAATCAATAATTCCTTTTTGGGAGGATTCTGACAGGGTGGCCGAAAAAGTGGAAGCATAGTTTTTATTCTCACCAAAACCCTCCTATAAAAAGAGATGTTCCTAGACAGCAAAACTAAATGTGGAAGACCTAAAACAAAACTAAGTGACAAGGTATTTCACAAACCCCAAAATACTAGTGGATGGAGACATACCACCCATGTCTATAAGACTCACATGGTACATGCACATGTGTACTGAAGGAAGCAGGGGAGGCAATGGACATCTATCAGATATGAGAACAGGAAAGCCAAATGACAACAGACACCTACTACAAAGTTCGATGGGACAGTATCAGCAAAACAATTAAACTGGAAGAGGTTTTCATACCTTCAGGTGATTTTGCTTGGGAACTGAAAGGGAAGAGACCAAGTCTTATGAAAACTAGAATTTAACATATTCCAGAATACGTTTCTACAGTGAGTAGAAACAGCTGAGAACAGATTCCAAATTAAACAGGACAGAGGCAGTAGGAGCAAAAGAAAAGAGAAAGCCAAGTAAAAGCAACAGAGAAAAACAGAATCGAGAGATCCCAGAAAGAACAAGATTACATTTTTGAACACTTCACAAAGATAAAAGATCCACAGCTATCCAGATACATTCTACCTTTTTTTCCAGGAAAACTAATCCACAGACAAATGAGCAACAGAAAAGATTATAACCATATGTAGTTATTGTCAAAAAAGAGAGAATAGGCACTGGCACAAAATTCCCACAGATTATGAAAACACACCACCAAAAATACATCCCCCAAAAACAGATGAAAATTAGAATGCAATACTTTAAGCCAAATTATAAAAACAAGAAAGTCACACAGAATGTAAAAAGACAATATAAATAAAATATTCCAGAAATGAGGTGATAAAATCAGTAAAGAAGTCTCCTTTTCTAGAAGGTATAGTTAAAAAAAAAAAAAGTAGAAATTTTTGGGAGGAGATTCCAAGATGGCCAAATAGGAACAGCTCCAGTCTACAGCTCCCAGCGTGAATGACACAGAAGACAGGTGATTTCTACATTTCCAACTGAGGTACCAGCTTCATCTCACTGGGGCTTGTCGGACAGTGGGTGCAGCCCACGGAGCATGAGCTGAAATAGGGTGGGGCATCGCCTCACCTGGGAAGCACAAGCGGTCAGGGAATTCCCTTTCCTAGCCAAGGGAAGCCTTGACAGATGGTACCTGGAAAATTGGAACACTCCCACCCTAATACTGTGCTATTCCAATGGTCTTAGCAGACAGCACACCAGATCATATCCTGCACCTGGCTCGGAGGGTCCCACGCCCACAGAGCCTCACTCACTGCTAGCACAACAGGCTGAGATTAATCTGCAAGGCAGCAGTGAGGCTGGGGACAGGTGTCCGCCATTGCTGAGGCTTGAGTAGGTAAACAAAGCGGCTGGAAAGCTCAAACTTCGTGGAGCCCACCACAGTTTAAGGAGGCCTGCCTGCCTCTGTACACTCCACCTCTGGGGGCAGGGCACAGCTGAACAAAAGGCAGCAGAAACTTCTGCAGACTTAAACGTCCCTGTCTGACAGCTTTGAAGACAGTGGTGGTCCTCCCAGCATGGAGTTTGAGATCTGAGAACGGACAGTCTACCTCCTCAAGTGGGTGCCTGACCCCCGAGTAGCCTAACTGGGAGGCACCTCCCAGCAGGGGCTGACTGACACCTCATACGGCCGGGTGCCCCTCTGAGATGACCCTTCCAGATGAAGGATAAGACAGCGACATTTGCCCTTCTGCAATATTTGCTGTTCTGCAGCCTCTGCTGGTGATACCCAGGCAAACAGGGTCTGGAGTGGACCTCCAGCAAACTCCAACAGACCTGCAGCTGAGGGTCCTGACAGGTAGAAGGAAAACTAAGAAATAGAAAAGCACATCCACACCAAAACCCCATCTGAATGTCACCATCATCAAAGACTAAAGGTAGATAAAACCACAAAGATGAGGAGAAATCAGAGGAGAAAAGCTGAAAATTCTAAAAATCAGAGTGCCTCTTCTCCTCCAAAGGAACACAGCACCTTGCCAGCAACTAACAAAGCTGGAAGGAGAATGACTTTGATGAGTTGAGAGAAGAAGGCTTCAGACAATTGGTAATAACAAACCACCAAGCAAAAGGAGGATGTTCGAACCCATTGCGAAGAAGCTAAAAACTTTGAAAAAAGATTAGACGAATGGCTAACTAGAATAAACAGTGTAGAGAAGACTTTAAATGACCTGATGGAGCTGAAAACCATGGCATGAGAACCATGTGATGCATGCACAACCTTCAGTGGCCGATTTGATCAAGTGGAAGAATGGGTATCAGTGATTGATGATCAAATGAATGAAATGAAGCAAGAAGACAACTTTAGAGAAAAAAGAGTAAAAAGAAATGAACAAAGCCTCCAAGAAATATGGGACTATGTGAAAAGACCAAATCTATGTCTGATTGGTGTACCTGAAAGTGATAGGAAGAATGGAACCAAGTTGGAAAACACTTTTCAGGATATTGTTCAGGAGAACTTCCCCAACCTAGTAAGGCAGGCCAACATTCAAATTCAGGAAATACAGAGACCACCACAAAGATACTCATCAAGAAGAGGAACTCCAAGACACATAATTGTCAGATTCACTAAAGTTGAAAGGAAGGAAAAAATGTTAAGGGCAGCCAGAGAGAAAGGTCGGGTTAGCCACAGAGGGAAGCCCATCAAACTAACAGTGAATCTCTTAGCAGAAACTCTACAAGCCAGAAGAGAATGGGGGCCAATATTCAACATTCTTAAAGAAAAGAATTTTCAACCCAGAATTTCATATCCAGCCAAACTAAATTTCATAAGTGAAGGAGAAATAAAATTCTTTACAGAAAAGCAAATGCTGAGAGATTTTGTCACCACCAGGCCTGCCTTACAAGAGCTCCTGAAGGAAGAACTAAACATGGAAAGGAACAACTGGTACCAGCCACTACAAAAGCATGCCAAATTGTAAAGACCATTGATGCTAGGAAGAAACTGCATCAACTAATCAGCAAAATAACCAGCTAACATCACAATGACAGGATCAAATTCACACATAATAATATTAACCTTAAATGTTAATGGGTTAAATGCTCCAATTAAAGGACGCAGACTGGCAAATTGGATAAAGAGTCAAGACCCATCAGTCTGCTGTATTCAGGAGATCCATCTCACATGTAGAGACACACATAGGCTCAAAATAAATGGAGGAAGATCTACCAAGCAAATGGAAAGCAAAAAAAAGCAGGGATTGCAATCCTAGTCTGATAAAACAGATTTTAAACCATCAAAAATCAAAAGAGACAAAGAAAGCCATTTCATAATGGTAAAGGGATCCATTCAACAAGAAGAGCTAACTATCCTAAATATATATGCACCCAATACAGGAGCACCCAGATTCATAAAGCAACTCCTTAAATACCTACAAAGAGACTTAGACTCCCACACGATAATAATGGGAGACTTTAATACCCCACTGTCAACATTAGACAGATCAATGAGACAGAAAGTTAACAAGGATATCCAGGAACTGAACTCAGCTCTGCACCAAGCGGACCTAATAGGCAACTACAGAACTCTCCACCCCAAATCAACAGAATACACATTCTTCTCAGCATATCACACTTACTCCAAAACTGGCCACATAGTTGGAAGTAAAGAACTCCTCAGCAAATGTAAAAGAACAGAAATTATAACAAATTCTCTCTCAGACCACAGTGCAATCAAACTAGAACTCAGGATGAAGAAACTCACTCAAAACCATCCAACTACATGAAAACTGAACAACCTGTTCCTGAATGACTATCGGGTACATAATGAAAAGAAGGCAGAAATAAACATGTTCTTTGAAACCAATGAGAACAAAGACACAACATACCAGAATATCTGAGACACATTTAAAGCAGTGTGTAGAGGGAAATTTATAGCACTGAATGCCCACAAGAGAAAACAGGAAAGATCTAAAATTGACACCCTAACATCACACTTAAAAGAACTAGAGAAGCAAGTGCAATCATATTCAAAAACTAGCTGAAGGCAAGAAATAAGTAAGATCAGAACAGAATTGAAGGAGATAGAGACACAAAAAATCCTTCAAAAAATCAATGAATCCAGGAGCTGGTTTTTTGAAAAGATCAACAAAATTGATAGACTGCTAGCAAGACTAATACAGAAGAAAAGAGAGAAGAATCAAATAGATGCAATAAAAAATGATAAAGGGATATCACCACCGATCCCACAGAAATACAAACTACAATCAGAGAATACTATAAACACCTGTACGCAAATAAACTAGAAAATCTAGAAGAAATGGATAAATTCCTGGACACATGCACCCTCCCAAGACTAAACCAGGAAGAGGCTGAATCCCTGAATAGACCAATAACAGGCTATGAAATTGAGGCAATTATTAATAGTCGACTAACCAAAAAAGTCCAGGACCAGACAGATTTACAGCCGAATTCCACCAGAGGTACAAAGAGGAGCTAGTACCATGCCTTCTGAAGTTATTCCAATCAACAGAAAAAGAGGGAATCCTCCCTAACTCATTTTATGAGGCCAGCATCATCCTGATACCAAAGCCTGGCAGAGACACAACAAAAAAAAGAGAATTATAGACCAATATCCCTGATGAACATTGATGCAAAAGTCCTCAATAAAATACTGGCAAACCGAATCCAGCAGCACATCAAAAAGCTTATCCACCATGATCAAGTTGGCTTCATCCCTGCGATGCAAGGCTGGTTCAACATATGCAAACAATAAAGGTAATCCATCATATAAACAGAACCAAAGACAAAAACCACATGATTATCTCAATAGATGCAGAAAAGACCTTTGACAAAAATCTACAGCCCTTCATGCTAAAAACTCTCAATAAACTAGGTATTGATGGGACATATCTCAAAATAATAAGAGCTATTTATGACAAACCCACAGTCAATATCATACTGAATGGGCAAAAACTGGAAGCATTCCCTTTAAAAACTGGCACAAAACAGGGATGCCCTCTCTCACCACTCTATTCAACATAGTGTGGGAAGTTCTGGCCAGGGCAATCAGGCAGGAGAAAGAAATAAAGGGTATTTGGTTAGGAAAAGAGGAAGTCAAATTGTCCCTGTTTGCAGATGGCATGATGGTATATTTAGAAAACCCCATTGTCTCAGCCCAAAATCTTCTTAAGCTGATAAGCAACTTCAGAAAGTCTCAGGATATAAAATCAATGTGCAAAAATCACAAGCATTCCTATACACCAATAACAGACAAACAGAGAGCCAAATCATGTGTGAACTCCCATTCACAATTGCTTCAAAGAGAACAAAATACCTAGGAATCCAACCTACAAGGGATGTGAAGGACCTCTTCAAGGAGAAATGCAAACCACTGCTCAACGAAATAAAAGAGGACACAAACAAATGAAAGTACATTCCATGCTCATGGATAGGAAGAATCAATATTGAGTAAATGGCCATACTGCCCAAGGTAATTTATAGATTCAATGCCATCCCCATCAAGCTACCAATGACTTTCTTCACAGAATTGGAAAAAGACTACTTTAAAGTTCATATGGAACCAAAAAGGAGTCTGCATTGCCAAGACAATCCTAAGCCAAAAGAACAAAGCTGTAGGCATCATGCTACCTGACTTCAAACTATACTACAAGGCTACAGTAACCAAATCAACATGGTAGTGGTACCAAAGCAGAGATATAGACCAATGGAACAGAACAGAGCCCTCAGAAATAACATCACACATCTATAACCATTTGATCTTTGACAAACCTGACAAAAACAAGAAATGGGGAAAGGATTCCCTATTTATTAATAAATGGTGCTGGCAAAACTGGCTAGCCATATGTAGAAAGCTGAAACTGGATCCCTTCCTTACACCTTATACAAAAAGTAAATCAAGATGGATTAAAGACTTAAATGTTAGACCTAAAACCATAAAAACCCTAGAAGAAAACCTAGGCAATACCATTCAGGACATAGGCATGGGCAAGGACTTCATGTCTAAAACACAAAAAGCAATGGCAACAAAAGCCAAAATTCACAAATGGGATCTAATTAAACTAAAGAACTTCTGCACAGCAAAACAAACTACCAACAGAGTGAATAGGCAACCTACACAATGGGAAAAAATTTTTACAATCGACCCATCTGACAAAGGGCTAATATCCAGAATCTACAAAGAACTTAAACAAATTTACAAGAAAAAAATCAAACAACTCCATCAAAAAGTGGGCAAAGGATATGAACAGACACTTCTCGAAAGACGACATTTATGCAGCCAACAGACACATGAAAAAAAGCTCAGCACTGGCCATCAGAGAAATGCAAATCAAAACCACAATGAGATACCATCTCACACCGGTTAGAATGGTGATCATTAAAAAGTCAGGAAACAACAGGTGCTGGAGAGAATGTGGAGAAATAGGAATGCTTTTACACTGTTGGTGGGACTGTAAACTAGTTCAAACATTGTGGAAGACAGTGTGGCAATTTCTCAAGGATCTACAACTAGAAATACCATTTGAGCCAGCCATCCCATTACTGGGTGTATACCCAAAGATTATAAATCATGCTGCTATAAAGACACATGCACACGTGTGTTTACTGCAACACTATTCACAATAGCAAAGACTTGGAACCAACCTGAATGTCCATCAATGACAGACTGGATTAAGAAAATGTGGCACATATACATCATGGAATACTATACAGCCATAAAAAATGATGAGTTCATGTCCTTTGTAGGGACACGGATGAAGCTGGAAACCATCATTCTCAGCAAACTATTGCAAGAACAGAAAACCAAACACCACATGTTCTTACTCATAGGTGGCAATTGAACAATGAGAACACTCGGACAGAGGGTGGGGAACATCACACACCAGGGCCTGTCAAGGGGTGGGGGAAGTGGGGAGGGATAGCATTAGGAGATATACCCAATGTAAATGACGAATTAATGGGTGCAGCACACCAACATGTCACATGTATACTTATGTAACAAACCTGCACGCTCTGCACATGTACCCTAGAACTTAAAATATAATTTAAGGAAAAGTAATTTTGTTTAATTTTTTTCAGAAAAGAATAAACGGCAAGGAAACTAAAAAAAAAAGAAGAAATAATGCCATAGAAGAAATCAAAAATGAAAAGGTAGAAATTTTTTTAGTCAGAAAGATTAAAAAAAAAAAAAAGAAACCTAGTCCCCATGTGGCGGCTTACGCCTGTAATCCCAGCACTTTGGGAGGCTGAGGCAGGTGGATCACGAAGTCAGGAGTTCGAGACCAGCCTGGCCAATATGCTGAAACCTCATCTCTAATAAAAATACAAAAAAGACCAAGTCACTTAAAAGGGAAAGAAAATCAGATTATCTTTTCAACAGCAACAGTTTATGTCACGGGACTATATTTAAGACACTGCTTTCTTTAGGTTGTTCCTTTTCTAGCTTTTTTGGTTGAGTGCAATTCATGTTTTCCATATTTATTGACAGAAGTATTTAATACTATACATTTTTTTCTGATAACTTCTTTAGCTTATCTCATGCATTCTGATATAATATTCTTACATTATTGTTATATTTTAAAAATTATATAACTTCAGTATATAGTTTTCCTTTTAACCAAGATGTACTAATATATTATTTCAAATGTCAACATGAAAGGGCTTTTTTTTTTTTTGAGTCAGAGTCTCGCTCTGTCACCCAGGCTGCAGTGCAGTGCATGATCTCAGCTCACTAAAACTTCTTCCTCCCAGGTTCAAGCAGTTCTCCTGCCTCAGGCTCCCGAATACCTGGGACTACAGGTGCCCGCCACTACACCCAGTTAAATTTTGTATTTTTAGTAGAGATGGGGTTTCGCTCTGTTGGCCACGCTAGTCTACAACTCCCAGCCTCAAGTGATCTGCCCACCTCAGTCTCCTAAAGTGCTGGGATTACAGCCATAAGCCACCTTCTGGCATTTTTGTTGTTATTTTGTTTATAATTTATATTAATAATTTTAATGCATTGTGATCAGAAAATGTTTTTTTATTTTTCTGTTTTTTGGAATTTATTAAGGTTTTTTTGGGGAACAAGATATGGCAAATTTTATAATGTTCCATGTGTAATTGAAGACATACGTTCTTGATTATTCTGAAGTTGTAATAAAGTCATATTGTAAGTATGGTACTAGAGTCAGAGTCACATAAAGCATGTGATTTTTTTTGTTCTGCTTAAATTAGAATTATATATATTCTATAGAAATTACATAAATTATATTGTGACATTAAGGTCACCACAGTAGTTATTAATTAACTGTAACATAAGTCTAACTTTCATTGAATGAATTTTGATACAGACAAGATACAGAACATTTTCATCACCATGGGGATTCCATATGTTGCCCTGCCATAGCAACATCCTTATCCCATCCTTACCACCATCTCTAAATCCTGGCAACGACTAATTTCTATAGTTTTGTCATCTCAAGAGTGATGTATAGGCCAGGTGTGGTGGCTCACGCCTGTAATCCCAGCATTTTGGGAGGCTGAGTCGGGTGACCACCTGAGGTCAGGAGTTTGAGACCAGCCTGGCCAACATGGTGAAACCTCATCTCTTCTAAAAATACAAAAATTAACCAGACATGGAGGCGGGTGCGTGTAATCCCAGCTACTCAGGAGGCTGAGGCAGGAGAATCACTTGAACCCGGGAGACAGAGGTTGCAGTGAGCCGAGATCGTGCCATTGCATTCCAGCCTAGGTGACAAGAGCGAGACTTTGTCTCAAAAAAAAAAAAAACAAAGAGTGCTATATAAATGTAGTCATACATTATGTAATGCATTGGAATTGGCTTTTACTTGCCATAATTCTCTGGACATTGAGTCAATTTTTATGTAAGCTATGAGACTTGTGTAGGGATTTTTTTGTTTGTTTATGGATTTCCAATTCTCCAGGACGACTTGTTGAATTGCATCTCTATTCAATTGCTTTTGCAACTTCGTAAAAAATTAGTTAGGCATATTTTCATGGGTCTATTACTGGATTCTCTCTTCTGTTTCATTGATCTGTGTCTGTTGTTCCACACAGTTTGATTACTGTAGCTATATAGTCTACAAGTCTTGAAATCAGGAAGAGTGTTACTCCAATTTATTATTCTTTTCCAAAATTGTTTTATAATTTTAATTCCTTTGCTTTTCCTTAAAATTTTTAATATAATCTTGGATATGGTTACAAAAATATATTGCTGAAATTTTGATAGAAATTGTGATTAAACCTGTTTATCAGTTTGTGGATAATTGATAACTTTACTATGTTGAGTATTCCAGTCCATGAACATGTTTGATTTTTTTCACCAGCATTATATAGTTTTCAGAGTAGAAGTACTTGACATGTTTTATTAGATTTACTCATATATATAATATGTGTATAAGATTTACACTTATTTATATATGTGTGTACATATGTATGTATACATTATGCATATATATATACGTTCAGTTTTATTGAGATAAAATTCACATAGAATACAATTCACCCACTTAAAGTATAACATTCAGTGGTTTTTAATATATTCATAAAGTAGTTCAACCGTCACTTTAGTCAATTTTAGAATACTTTTAGTACTGCCAAAAGAAATCCTGTGTTGATTAGTAGTTGCTGCTCATTTCCTACCCACCCACTACCATGCCTAGGTAACTGCTAATGTATTTTCTACCATTATAGAGTTACTTATTCTGGAAATTTCATATGCATGGAATTACAGAATAAAATGACTGGCTCTTTTCACTTAGCATAATACTTTCAAGGTTTATCTATTTTGTAACATGTATCAGTCTTTCATTTTATTGTATTGCCAAATGATATTTCATTGTATGGATATACCACATTTTATTTATTCATTCATTTAGTTGACAGACATTTGAGTTATTTCCCGCTTTTAAGCTATTATGAATAATGCTATTGTGAACAATGATGTACAGGTTTTTGTGTAAATATATATATTTTTTTCTTTCCCTTGGGAGTAGAATTGCTGAATCATGTGGAAACTCTGTGTTTAACCTTTCGGAGAACTGACAGACTGTTTTCCAAAATGGATGCATCATTTTATATATTCCCACCAGTGATGAATGAGTTTCTAATTTCTCCATATTCTCACCAACACTTACTATCTATTAGATTTTAGCCAACATAGTGAGGATAAAGTAGTTCATTTTTGGGGGAGTAATTCAAAGTTATATTGTATTTTAAATTTCATTGTTTTGTATTCATTGTTAAACTATCAAAATAGAGTTGATTTTTATATGTTTTTCTTATATCTTGTGCTCTCACTGAAACCATTTATTAGTTCCAGGAGGATTTTTTTGTTTGTTTATTGTTTTTGTAGATTCCTTATGATTTTCTGCATAGAAAATTATATCATCTGTAAATAGGAACAGTTTAACTAATTTATTTCCAACCTGCATGACTTTTACAGCCTAGAAATGATGGCACTGTGTTGAATAAGATTGGTGAGAATGCACATTTTTGCTTTGTTCTGGACCTTAGAAAGCTTTCAGACTTTCACCATCGTGTGTAATGATAGCTACAGGTGTTTGCAAGTGTTCTTTTGCTTATAGAGAAAGTGTTCTATCAATTTATATACCTCTGAGGGTTTTTATAATGAATAGATGTTGAATTTTGTCAAATGGTTTTCTTCACTGATTGATATGTGATTTTTCCTCTTTAGCCTCTTAGTATGGTGGATTACATTTATTTATTTTCTAAAACCAATAGCCTTGCATTCCTGGAATAAATTCCCCATGGTAATGGGATATAATTTTTTAAATTGCTGAACTCTATTTTCTAATGTTTTTTAAAGAATTATTGTGTCCATAACTATGAGGGATATTAATCTATTAATATTTTGTTTTATTTTCTTTTTTTTACTGTCTTTGTTTTGGCATCAAGATGATGGTAACTTCATAAAGCAAATTGGAAAATACTCATTTCTCTTCTGTTTTTCAAAAGAAGTTGTGTAGAATTGATGTTAATTCTTCCTTACGCCTTTGGAGAGATTTTGAATTATATATTAAATTTCCTTCATAAAGTCTATCTAAATTATTGATTTCATATTAGGTGAGTTGTGACATTTATATTTTTCAAGGAATTAAACCATTTCATCTGAGTTATCAAATATATGGGTGTGGAGTTAGTTGTGGTGTTCACTTATTATACTTTTAATATCTACAGGGTCTGTACTGATCACCCCTGTTGCATTCCTTCTTTGGTGATACTGCTATAAGTTTTTTAATTTTAATTTTATTGATCTTTGCAAAAATTCAGTTCTTTGCTACATATATTTTCTCTCTTTTTTATTTTCAATGTCTATTTCTGCTTTATCTTTATTTTTTCCTTCCCTCTCCTTGCTTTGTTTATATTGTAACAATTCTTTTCAAGTTGCTGACATGAGAGATTAGATTATTAATTTGATATGTGTTCTCTGTTCTTATATATGTATTTACTGCTACATATTTCTTTCCCAGTTTTTTTTCTTTTTCTCATTATTTTTGATAAGTTTTGTTTTAATTTATATTCTGTTAAACTTTTTTTATTTCCCTTGAAACTTCCTTCTTTATTCATTGATAAATTAGAAGTGTGTTGTTTAATTTACAGGAGTTTGGTGAGTTTCTTGTTATCTTTCTGTTATTAACATCTAGTTTGATTCCATTGTGGTTGGAGAATGCCCTCTATATGATTTCAATACTTTTAAATTCACTGAGGGTTTGTCTTATGGCCCAGAAAGTGCATTCTGCTGTGGTTGAGTGGAGTGCTCTATTAATAACAATTAGATCTTGCTGGTTGATGAGTTCATCTATATTAATAATTTTGTCGATTTTTCTATCAATTGTTAAGAGAGGATTTGTCTATTTCTCCTTTCAGTTTTATCAGTTTTTGTTTTACATATTTTGAAGCTCTGTTGTTCAGTTGCATATGCATTTAGGATTTCTATCTTGTCTTGATGGATTGATTTTTTTATCATTATATAATAACTCTTTCCCTCTCTGGTAATCTTTGTTCTAAAATCAATTTTACCTCATATTCATATGGCCACTTGTGCTTTCTTTTGATTAATGTTTGCATGATGTGTTTTCTTCATCTTTTTACTTTCAACCTGCCTATGTGCTTATAACTGAATGAATTTGTTATGAACAGAATATAGTCAAGTGGTGTTTTTAATCCAATCTGTCAATCTCTGTCTTTTAATAGACATATTTAGACCATTTATAGTTAATGTAATTATTATTAGGGCCTAGCCTAAATCTGCCATTTTATTTTTTGTTTTCTGTTTATTCTCTTTGGTTTTTTTTTTTTTTTTCTCTCTTTATTTTCTTTTTTCTCCCTTCCTGGGGGCTATTTAAACATTTTCTTGGAATCTATTTTGATTTACCTATACTGTTTTTGATAGTTCTTTTTTGTGGTCACTCTAAATGTTATATTTTAAATAGAGATATAGATAGATAGACATATAGATGCTAGACAGACAGACATATAGATAGAATCACAGAATTATACTCTACTCCCTATTGGTATCATCATCTTACCAGTTTGACTGAAATATACATAACTTAGTTCGTTTACCCCCCTCCATGTATAATTACGCTAAGTAATTTCTCTATGTACATTTAGAGCCACATCAATGTTATAATTTTTGCTTCAACTACATACATAATTTAGAAAATTCAAGAGGACAAGGAAAGCCTATTGTATTTACCCATGTTTTTTTTTACTGTGTTTTTCTTTCCTAATGTTCCAAGTTTTCTTCTTTTATCATATAGTTTCTATTTAGAGAATTTCAATTATTTTAGAATACATCCACTAGTGACAAATTCCCATACTTTTCCTTCATCTGAGAATGTATTAATTTATTCGTTATTCCTGAAAGATATTTGTGTGGGGTACAGGATACTGGCTGGCAGTTCTTTCATTTCAGCACCTCAAAAATATGCTACTTCCTTCTGGGTCCCATAGTTCCTGGTAAGAAATCAATTATTATTTGAATTGTTTTTCACCTATAGGTAGTGAAACTATGGTGCCCTAAAAAGTTTTTAGTTTATAAAAGTTTAATTATAATGTATCTTCGTGAGAATTTGTTTGGATTTATCCCATTCAGGATTCATTCAGCTTCTTAAATTTGTAGATTTGTCTCTTACCAAATTTGGGACATTTTCAGTCATTATTCTTCTGGCACTTTTTCAGCCCCATCCTTTTCCTCCTTTTCTTCCAGTACTCTAAACCCACAAATGTTAAATCTTTTCTTGTAGTTACACAGGTCCCTAAGGCTCTGTTTCTTTCTAAAAGTCTACTTTCTTTCTGCTTTTCAGATTGGGTAATTTCTACTCTCTTACAGTTCACTGAATATTTCCTCTGTCTCATCCATTCTGTTGTTGAGCCCATTAATTGTACTTTTTATTTTCAGTTGTTGTATTTTTTCATTTTGAAATTTCCATTTGATTCCCTTTTATATCTTATATTTATTTCTTAAGACTATTTTTCTTGCTAAGACTTTTTTTTAATTTTTCATGTGGCTCAAATATGTTTGTAATTACTTGTTGCATTTTTTATCACAGTTGCTTTGTCATCTCGATGTTGGCATCTACTGATTGTCTTCTTTATTCAGTTTCAGAAATTTATTGTATGTAGGATGAGGAACGACTTTGAACTAAAAAAAAACAGGCATTTTCCTATTATGTTCCAAGACTGTATATTACTAAGTCTTCTGTTTTAGCTGGCTTTCTCTAAAACTGCTCAGGAAGGGGAAGAAAAGGTGGGGCTGCCTCATTTCTTCAAAGCAAAGGTAGAAGTCTCTTAGATACCCACTCATCCTCAGTTGACACCTGACATGATATAATCCTCATTACTGTTTAGAAGCAGTCGTCTTCTCTGACACCACAGGGCCTTGTTACAAGAATGGCAGAATTAAACTCTTACTTGGCCTTTTCTGATATCACCCTAGAGGGGTTGATTGGTGCTTTTTCATAGTCTTGCAATGGTGAAACTCTAGCTTTCCACTCAGCCTTTGATTTTGTGATTGGAAGTGGGTCAACTGTTTACATATGTTTAACTGGAGTCAACAAATTAATGTCGAAACATTTTTTGTCTTGCTGGGTTGTCCATTTCCTGGACTTCTGGCTAAAGAGATAGGGCTTTACAGCGGTTTTTATTGTTTTTGTTGGTCTGCACTCATTGGCATTTTGGGGCTTCTAATTTTTCAGATCCAAGTCTGAGATACATGAGACCCAAAAAAAGCCAACCACTCACATCACCCCTCACATCCCTAAGTTCTTAGCCAGACTGCCTTCTTCTTTTTCAATGGCTTCTATTGTCTATTTTACATATAAGGTCCAGGATTTTTAGTTAGTTAGTGCTTAGCTGGAAGAATAGGGAAAGGTACATCCAGAAGAGAAAGCTCCTTACATTTATTTTAAATATATTTATTTTAACTGACACATAAAAATTGTGTATAATTATCATGTACAACATGATGTTTTGAAATATGTACACATTGTGGAATGGCTAAGTTGAGCTAATGAACAAATGAATTACCACATATACTTTACACTTTTTGTAGTGAGAACACTGAAAACCTACTCTCAGTGACTTTCAAGAGTATAGTACATTATTACTAACTATGGTCAAAGTGTTGTACAAAGTGTTGTAGATCTCTCATATTTATTGCACCTAGCCAACTGAATATATTTATCCTATGACCAACATCTCTCCAGTCACTCTCCCAACTCTCAGTTCCTGGTAACCAAACTTACTCCTTCTATGCATTCAACTTTTTAAGATTCAACATATAAGTAAAATCATGTGGTATTTATCTTTCTGAACCTGGATTATTTCACTCAACATAATGTTCTCCAGGTTCATCCATTTTGTTACAAATAACAAAATTTGCTTTTTATGGCAAAATAGTATTCCACTGTATCTATACAGCACATTTTCCCTACTCATTTATTTGCTGATGAACACTTCGGTTGATTCTGTGTCATGTCTATTGTGAATAATGCTACAATAAACACAGGAGTATGAACATAGTAATTTATTTTCCTTTAGATGTATACCCAGTAGTGGGATTGCTGGATCATATGGCAAATCTATTTTTAATTTTTTGAGGAACTTGCATACTCTTTTTCCAGTCTGGCTATACTAACTTACATTCCCACCAACAGTGTGCTAGGGTTCCCTTTTCTCCACATCCTCTTCAATACTTGTTAATCTTTTATCTTCTTAATAACAGCCATTCCAACAGGTGAAAGGTGATATCTCATTGTGGTTTTAACTTGCATTTTTCTGATAATTTGTGAGGTTGAACATCTTTTTATCTATCTGTTGAGTAGAAATGCCTATTTAGGTCCTTTTCCCATTTTTAATCAGGTTATTTTTCTTACTATTGAGTTTTTTAGTTTTTTATGTATTTTGAATATTCACCCCTTTTAAGATCTCTGGTTTGCAAATATTTTAACCCATTTCATAAGTTGCCTCTTCACTCTGTTGTTTGTTTCCTTGACTTGTAGAGGATTGTCAGTTTAATGTAATCCCAGTTGTCTATTGTTGCTTTTGCTGCCTGCTTTTGGGTTTATATCCAAAAAATTATTGCCCAGACCATTTCATAAACATTTTCCCCCATTTTTTCCTTGTCATTTTACAGTTTTAGGTCTTAGAACTAAGCCTATAATATACTTTGAGTTGAAATTTCTTTATAGTGTGAGATAAGGGTTTAATTTCATGCTTCTGCATGTAGATATTCATTTGTACCAACATGATTTATTTAAGAGACTGCCTTTTCCCTATTGTGTGTTCTTAACATCTATGTCAAAAATCAATTGACTATAATAAATGTGTGGGATTGCTGCTGGGCTATTTGTTTCCGTTGGTCTATGTGTCTGTTTTTATGTCTGTACCATATTGTTTTGATTACTGTAGCTTTGTATATGAGGTCAGGTAGACTGATGCTTCCTGCTTTATTCTTTTTGTTCAAAATTGATTAGGCTATTTGGAGTCTCTTACTTCCACATGAATTTTAGGATTATTTTTTCCATTTCTGTAAAAAATGTCATTGAAATTTTGATGAAGATTGCATTGAATCTGTAGATCACTTTGGGTAGTATAGAGATTTTCACAATATTAATTCCTCAATCTTCTTCTTAAAGGGGATATCTTTCCATTTCTTCATGTATTATTCCACTTCTTTTATCAATGTTTTATAGTAGTATACAGTATAGGTTTTTAATATTGGTTACATTTATTCTTAAGTATTTCACTTTTGGGGTAGCTAATGAAAATGGGATATTTTTAATCATGTAGCTTGTTATTAGTACATAGAAACCCTACTGATTTTTGCATGTTGATTCTATATCCTGCAACTTTACTGAATTTTGTTATTAGTTCTAATGGTGCTTTAGTGAAGTCTTTAGGACGTTCTATAAAACGATGTCATCTGTAAACAGGGACAATTTCACTTCTTCCTTCTCAATTTGGATGCCTTTTTTTTCTTGTATTTCATGCCTACTTGCTCTGGCTAGGACTTCCAGTACCATGTTGAATAGAAGCGGTGAGAGAAGGCTTCTTGGTCATATTCCTGATCTTTTAAAGAAAAAGTTTCCAACTTTTCACCATTGAATATGATGTTAGCTGTAGGCTTGTCATATATGGCCTTTTTTGTGTTGAGGTACATTCCTACTATACCTAGTTTGTTGGGTGTTTTTATCATAGAAGGATATTGAATTCTGTCAAATGTTTTTTATGTATCCATTGAGATGATCATATGGTTTTTGCCCTTTATTCCATGAATGTGATGTATCAAGTTTATTGATTTGCATATGTTGAACCATCCTTGCATCCCAGGGATAAATCCCACTTGATCATGGTGAATGATCCTGTTAATGTGTTGTTGAATTCAGTTTGCTAGTCTTTGTTTTAGGGTTTTTGGATGTATGTGTATCAGGAATATTGGTCTGCAGTTTTCTTTTCTTTTAGTGTCCTTCTCTGGCTGGGTAATGCTACCCATGTAAAATGAGTTTGTAGGTATTCCCTCTACTTCAATTTTGGGGAAGAGTTTGAGAAGGATCAGAGTTACTTCTTGCTTAAATACTTGGTATAATTCAGCAATAAAGCCATTAGATACTGAACATTTCTTTGACAGGAGACTTTTTAAATAGTTTTTGGGGAACAGGTGGTTTTTGGTTGTATGAATAAATTATTTAGTGATCATTTCTGAGATTTTGATGTATCTGTCACCCAGCAGTGTACACTGTACCCAATGTGTAGTCCTTTATCCCTCACCACTCTCCCTTCTTCCCTCTTGGTCCCCAGATTCCATTATATCATTCTTATGCCTTTGCATCCTCATAGTTTAGGTCACACTTATAAGTGAGAACATAAATTATTTGGGTTTTTTTAAATTAATGATTCAGTCTTGTTACTCATTCTTGTTCTATTCAGATTTTCTGTTTCTTTATGATCCAGTCTTGACAGATTGTATGTATTTAGAAATTTATCCATTCTTTCTAGGCTACCAATTTTTGGTATATAATTGTTCATAGTCTCTTATGATCCTTTTGGATTTATTTGTATTTCTGTGGAATCAGTTGTAATGCTTCCTCTTTCATTTCTGATTTTATTTATGTCTAGCTACAGGTTTGTTGAATTTGCTTATTTCATCAAAAATACCAACTCTCCACTTTTTGATCTTATCTATTTCTTCTATTCTGTGTTTCCTTTATTTCTTCTTTGATCTTTATTATTTTCTTTCTTCTGCTAACTTTAGGCTTAATTTATTCTTCTTTTTCTAGTTCCTTACAATGAAATAATAGATTGCACTTGAGAACTTTCTTCTTTTCTGATGCAGATATTTGTTGCTATAAACTTCCCTCTTACAACCACTTTTGCAGCATCCCATAGACTTGGGTATGTTGTGTGTTCCTTTTTGTTTGTGTGAAGACATTTTCTAATTTCCCTTATAATTTCTTCTTTGATCCATTTGGGTTGTTCAGGAGTAAATAATGGAATTTTCTAAATTTCATTCTGTTCATTTCCTTCAGTGTTTTGAATATATCATCCCACTTTCATCTGGTCTGTAAGGTTTCTGCTGAGAGTGTCATACCATTGTGATTGGAAAAGATATTGGATATAACTTCAGTCTCTTAAAATTTATTAAGACTTGTTTTGTGGCTCAAAATGTAATATATCTGAAGAATCCTCCATGTGGCTTGAGAAAAATGTCTATTCTGCGGCTGTTGGATGCGATGTTCTGTATATGTCTGTTAAGTCCATTTGATCTAAAGTGCAGTTCAAGTCCAACGTATCCTTGTTGATTTTCTGTCTAGATGACTGGTCCCCTGCTGAAGGTGAGACATTAAAATGTCTTACTACTATGGTATTACAGTATATCTCACCCTTCAGATCTATAAATATTTGCTTCATACAATTAAGGAGCTTGGATATTGGGTGCATATATATTTACAGTTGTTACATCCAATTCATGAACTGACCCCTTTATCATTCTATAGTGACCTTCTTTGTCTCTCTTTATAATTTTGTATTAACATCTATTTTTATCTGATATAAGTATAGCTAACTTTGCTCTCTTTTGGTTTCCATTTGTCTGGAATATCCTTTTTCATACCTTCACTTTTGGGCTATGTGTGTCTTTAAAGTTGAAGTGAATCTGTTATAAGCAGTATATAGCTGGGATTTTAAAAAATTTATTCAGCAACTCTGTTTGATTGGAGAATTTAATCCATTTACTTTCAACATAATTATTGACAAGCAAGGACTTACAGTCATTTTAATTGTTTTCTGGTTGTTTTGCAGATCCTTTGTTCCTTTCTTCCTTTCTTGCTGTCTTCCTTTGTGATTTGGTGATTTTTCTCTAGTGGTATGCTTCGAATTCTTATCATTTATCTTTTGTGTATCTACTGTAGGTTTTTGTTTTATTTTTACCACAAGGCCAATGTACATCTTACAATTATAATAGGTTCATTAAAGCTGTTAACAACTTAACTGATCACTTAAAAATCCTCAACATTTCTTTCTTAACCTCTCCACCAATTTTATGTGTTTGATGACACAATTTATATCATTTTATACTGTGTATCTCTTAGTTTTTGTAGCTGTTATTTTAAAATAATTTTGTCTTTTAACTTTTGTACTAAAGATATGTCATTTACACACTACCATTACAGTATTAGTGTATTCTGAATTTGACAATATACTTTTCATTCTGCTTGAAGAATTATCTTTAGCATTTCTTGTAAGACAGGTCTGGTAGTAATGAATTCTCTTTGCTTTTGTTTGTCTGAGAAACCCTGTCTCTCCTTCATATCTGACAAACAGCTTTGCTGGGTTAATTATACCTGAGGAACAGTTGTGCTGGATAAATTATTATTGGTTGGTAGGTTTGTTTTGACTTTATTTTTCCTTCAGTGTTTTGAAAATACCATCCCACTCTCATCTGGTCTGTAAGTTTTCTGCTGAGAGGTCTACTGCTAGCCTTATTTGAACTCCCTGATAAGTGATAGGCTTTTTCTTCCCGCGCCTCCCCTCCCGCCGCTTACTGCTTTAAGAATGACCTCTTTATCTTTTATTTTTGACAGTTTAATCATAACTTTTCTTGGTGTAGTCTTGTTAGGGTTGTATCTAATTGGAGAACTTTGACTTTGCTGTGCCTGGATATTTATATATTTCCCCAGATTTGGAGAAATTTCTGCAATTGTTTCTTTAAGTTTTCTGGTCCAATGTTTCTCTTTTCCTTGAAGTCCTATAGTCCGAATATTTGTTTGTTAGATGCTGTCCCATATGTCTCATTAGTTTCATTTATTCCTTTTTTTTCTCTTCTGGTCCCATATTTTCAAATAACCTGTCTCTAAATTCATGGATTCTTTCTCCTGCTTGATCAGGTCAGCTATTGACATTCTCTAATGCATTTTTCTTTTCATTTATTATAATTGTCAGCTCTAGAATTCATTATATATGCATATATTATGTTATATATGTTATAACATTTGTGTGTGTGTGTATATATAATTTCAATATCTCCATTAAATTTTTCATTTTGGTTCTCTGTTTTCCTGATTTCATTGATTTACTTCTCTGTATTTTCTTGAAGTTCACTGGGCTTCCTTAAAACAATTATTTTGAATTGTCAGGCAATTCATAAGTCTCCATTTCTTCAGAGCCAGTTACTCTGAAGAAGTAAGGGCTTTATTTTGTTCCTTTGATGGTGTCATGTTTCCCTGATTATATTTCATCCTTGTGGCTGCGTTGATGCCTGCACATTTGAAGCAGTGACTTATTTTAGTTTTTACAGATTGGTAAAGGGCATTCCCACACAAAGCCAGTCAGCCCCTGAAGGGATTTTTCAGCAGGACATCTGGCCTGGTCTGTAGGCTGACTTACTGCTGGAGTCCTCAGGCAGGCTGGCCTGGTGTCTGGATCAGCTGGTACCTGAGTCCACAGGGTTGGGTTTGGAGCCTCTGTTCACTGATGTAGACCTGTTGTTTAGGTTTGTGGCAGGGTGAGAGGGGGTGTATGTCTGTAGCCTGGTTCTGCCACAGTGGGCCTGGAGCCTATATATGTGGTTGCTGACTTGAAGCCTTGATTCACATTGCTGACCTGGCACTGGGGTAATCTTTGAGTTTGAGTCTGCAGAAGCTGACCAGATCTTGGGATAGGCCTGGCGCCTAGGTCCACTGGGGTCAACCTGGAGCCTGAGTCCATGGAGATGTGCCTAGGTCCTGGGTCCATGGGGTTGACCTGGAGACAGGATCTTCAGGGATGGTCCTGGAACCACAGGGGCCAGTCTGGCACTAAAGTCTACTGAAGTTGCCCCAGACCTTGGGTCTCCTGAAGAGGCCTGAACCCAGGGTCCACTGAAGCCTGAGGCCACTAGGACTTCCTTGGATCCTCAGGCCAGCTTGGTGCTGAGGCAGGCATAAAATCTGGGTATGCAGGGGCTGGTCTAAAGCCTAGGATTGTGTGTACTGGCCTGGTACCTGAAGCCATGGAGGCTGGGATTTTGGGTCCTAGGAGGTCCTAGTTAGCCCAGAGCTTGGGTGCATGAGGGCTAATCTCAAGTCTAGGTTTGTTGATGCTGGCCTGAAGGTTAGGTCTGCAAGGGCCTACCTGAGTCCTGGGGCTTTGGGGCCTGGAACCTGGGTCTGTAGGGGAAGTCATGGAGATTGAGTCCATGGAGGCTGTCCAGCACTGGGGTCTATTGGAATGGGCCTGGAGGGATGTGTGGTCAGTCGGGAGGGTGGGGATGCAGTCATTGGCCTGACACTAGGCAGACCTAGTGCCTATGGCTGTAAGTGCCAGCCTGTCACCTGAGGCCAGATATGCCAACCTAGTGCTGGTGCAGGCCTGAAGTCTGAGGCTACACGGGCTGATCTGGCTCTAGGCTGGATTGGAAACTGGGGAACCATAAAGCCTGGAGTCACAGAGATTGGCCTTGGCATTGGGTGAGCCTAGAACCTATATCCACAGGGGCTGGCCTGAAGGCTGGGTCCATAGGTGCTGGCTTGATGGCTAGGGCTGCAGGACCAGCCTGAGGGCTTGGGCAGGCCTGAAGCCAAGAGCCACTGCACCTGGCTTGGAGACTGAGACTGCGGGATGATTCTGAAGCCTTGTCTCTGGTGGCTGACCTGGCATTCAAAGCCTGCAGCTACTGGGGCTGGCCCAGTGCTGGGGCCAGTGTAGAGCCTGGGGCTACTGGGTGGGGCTGCCTGGTGGTAGAGCAGGCCGGAAGACTGAGTGTACCTGGCAGGCCTGGACACTGGGACTGCAAGATCAGGCTTGGTGCTGGGGTAAACCTAAATGCAGTCTATGGGTACCAGCGTAGTGTGTGGAGACAAAGTGACCTTCCCAGTGCTGAATTGCATTTGCGTGTGCCTGGTGTTCGGATCTAAGATCTGGTGCTCACTTTCCTCTCCTTTCAGCAAGTGAAGGATGTCTCCCCTGTCCCCACCACCCACTCTCCCCGCTGACATGAGAAATGTAAAACTGTCCTTCCTAACCTCTTCGATGTATCTTTTCTTATTTCTGCACTACCTCAAGATACTGTAATCTCCCAACTGTTTTCCTTAGCTCTTGTGAAGGTATTTCTGTACATGGATAGTTGTTCAAATTGATGTTTCTGCAGGGGGATGAGTGGTAAAAATGGTATTCTGCCATCTTGCTGATATCTCAACCTATTAAAAATTTATTTCAAATATTATGGTTACAGTTTTTAGCCTCAGTGTACTTGGGGATGTTACTTTGCTCACTTTTTCCTTTATCATAACTTTGTATAGAACTTAATCACAATGCTTTTATGTCACTCATGTTTAAGCACAACACATTTTTCTGTGCGTCTAAGAGGAGCCTGCTTTGTAGGAGAGCAGGATGAACCAGAAGATATTTCTTAGTTTCATGATTATAGGACTCATAGTTCTATACCAACAATTGAATAATTTAAAACATGGAAACAATTATTTCTGAAATCTGCTTTCTTTTCTCTTCTCGTTTTCATATCTGAATCTTTTTTTTCCCCTTAGTGGCTCTGTCCTGCTGTCAATGTGGATTTTAACCCCTGAAGTCATTTCTCAATATGAGGCTTTCTCTTAGAAGAAAATTTCAGCTGATTAGTTACAAGAATTCAGGTGCTGTCACCTCTTCCCTCGGTTAGGAAAGGGAATTCCCTGACCCCTTGTGCTTCCCAGGTGAGGCAATGCCTCACCCTGCAAAGGATTATAAGTCATGCTGCTATAAAGACACATGCACACGTATGTTTACTGTGGAACTATTCACAATAGCGAAGACTGGGAACCAACCCAAATGTCCATCGATGACAGACTGGATTAAGAAAATGTGGCACATATACACCATGGAATACTATGCAGCCATAAAAAAGGATGAGTTCATGTCCTTTGTAGGGACATGGATGAAGCTGGAAACCATCATTCTCAGCAAACTATCGCAAGGCCAAAAAACCAAACACCGCATGTTCTCACTTAAAGGTGGGAATTGAACAATGAGAACACTTGGACACATGAAGGGGAACATCACACACCGGGGCCTGTCGTGGGGTGGGGAAGTGGGGAGGGATAGCATTAGGAGATATACCTAATGTAAATGACGAGTTAATGGGTGCAGCACACCAACATGGCACGTGTATACATATGTAACAAACCTGCACATTGTGCACATGTACTCTAGAACTTAAAGTATAATAATAATAATAATAAAAGAATTCACAGGGCTCAAATTTATAGCATAAAGATTGGTAACCAGGTACCCTTATAGCATTTTCAAGCTTCTCAAAGTCTCCCTGCACTCATACTGACATAGGGGCTTCAAAAGCCCTCTCCCAGTTTGGCTGTTTGGCTGAGACTGAGTGACAGGGTTTCTACCTCTGTGTGCAGTCCCTTTCTTTTGGGGTAAATATTTGTTAGCAGTTTCTGAATTCTCTGGATCTCAACTTTCCTTTGCAGTTTCAACCACGGGGATGTGTCTTTGTTTGGGTTGCTACAACAAATTACCATAGACTGGTGGCTTAAACAGTAAACATTTATCTATCATACCACTGGAGGCTAAGAAGTCCAAGATCAAGGTGTCAACAGACCTGGTGTCTGGTAAGGACTCACTTCCTGGTTTGTAGATGGCTGTCTTCTCATTACATCTTCTCACATGATAGAGAGCAGAGACAGATAGCAAGCTCTTGTGTCTCTTCTTATAAGAATACAAATCCCATTCATAAGGTCTCCACCCTCATGACCTAATTATCTCTCAAAGGCCCCATCTACTAATACTATCACATTGAGGGTTAGGATTTCAATATATGAATTTTGAGGAGACACAAATAATTTAGTATTTGTGAAGTGTTTAAAAATAGTACCTGGCACATAACAAGTGCTGTGAAGGAAACTGTTCAAGAGATTTTTAAAAATCATGATTCCCTGCGTGCTTCCCATCAAAACATCCTGAAAAATAACATTATATGGAAATGCTCCCAGCCAGAATAGAAAAGAAAATGAAAGAAAAATACTTCCGCTTCTGGAAGAAAGAAAGAAGAATTCATGAAAGGGATATAGTGAGTAGATTAAACTCCAGACTTTCATGGGATGTGGGGAATGCACTGTAGAGACATTCACATTAATATCAAAGGATAATAGAGCATCCAAGCTAGTGTTCCACTCATACTGGTGTTGTCTGGTGGAGACTGCAAACTCCCCCAGAAGCCTTGCACTTAGCCTGAAACCACATCCAAGATGGTGCAACAATGGCAGTGCAAGAGTATCAGAGGGAAGTGCATCAAAAAATACCTCCCAGGTTGTTTGTGGTATAAAGGAAATTCAGATTTTCAAAATATTCCCACCCAAGGGGAAAGGCTGATGCAAAAAAAGAGGCATGGAAACATAATATAGATACCTCTGAGGGCCAGGACATTAAGGCAGAAGCAAGAATAGAGTTCACAAGTAGTAGATGGCATCACAGGCCCAAAGACCAGGTAGGAACAAGCACCTCAGTAATGATGAGGAAGAGGCTAATGCCCAAGACAAGTGGAATGATATCTCTCCACAACAGGTTTAAAGTAATTTACAGGACCACCAAGGGACACTGGCAAACATACCTAAAGCTTCCCTCTCTAGCCAGCTGGAAGTCTTACCTGCTTCAGCATAGCTGGCAGCCATATGGGGGAGCAAAAGGGGTTGAGCAAGAACTGTGAAAGGTTGAAGATTTGCCCAAATAAGACCATTTAAAAACAAGAGCCTCTTTTTAACTAGAAGAGAGTAAATTGTATTTAATTGGCCAATTTAAGTAAGACACATGTACACCCACCTAGCCAAAGGGGCTCAAGAACAATATGAGAGTAGCCATAGAAAATGAAGAAGCTCTATTTTCTTTGTACCTTTCAGAAATGACACTTTAAATTGTCAACACTTTTACATCATTCATTTTTTTAAAATTTGGGACCATATTTTACATATAATGTGTTCCCTTAAGATTATGTGAAAAAAATATTTTCTAATAACATTCCTCCAAAATGTGTTTTTAATGACCAATATAATTTTATAGAATGAGCATAATTTACTCCATCAATTTTTTATAATTGGATATTTAAGCTGTGTCCAGCTTTTACTGTTATGATTAATGATACAAAGACTATTTTTGTTGCATCTCTACTTCTTTATAGTACATTTTTCATTGTGTAATTTCTGAATTGAGTCAATATATAGTTTGAAGTGTTTAATATATATTATCAAGTTATCCTCTAGATAAAGTTAAAACTCATTAGAAAAATAAATCCATTGTTATCCGGTTAGTGTTTCCCTGAACAGCTTAAATACTCTCTATCCTCCATCTGCCTGAAACCATATACTTCATCTAGACACTACGTTCTACTACCTTGAGAACCTTGCACTTGGTTGCCCCTCTTTCTGAAACATTTTCCTGTGTTATTTCAACTTCCCTTTGGCCCAGGTGAACTCTCCTCTTTAAGTATTAGTTTAAGCTTTGACCCCTCCTCACCGTTCCCAACCCCTGTTTGCACCTCACACACAACTATGTTGAGTCCTGTCCATGAGATAATTTGATATCCTTAGTAAATTAATAAAACTTTCCAACTGAATAGTCTTATTATTAGAGTTGTAATTTATCAATAAAAACAAAATTAGGTGAGTAGCTACTAATGCCAGATTCTGTGTTATTCACTAAGATACAAGCATAAAAAGATATAGCTCAGTGAATACAAATGTCACTGTATTCATTAAGCCTCATAAGGGGTCACATAAATACCAATTATAAAAGAATATCATTTTTCTCCTACAAATGTTACCAATTCTTTTAGTCAATGATATCTTGTGATGATGAAAATTTGAAAAAAATAGGCACCCTGATATCTAACTTGACAGGAATCCAAATTGTTATATCTTTACAGAGAGTAAGTATAAAATACCTACTAAATAATTTTAGCATATATATTGAACCAGTAAATTCACTTACATATACAAAGGTGTTTATGCAAGATTACTAAAATTTTACTGTATTTACAGATAGTGAGACTGAAAGAACATGAAAATGTTAACCATGGTGAGATTGGAATGGAAGGAATTTTTTTATTTGAGCATTTTTATATGTTCTAAGTTTCCTATAATAAACATCTATAGATTCTATAATCAGGAAAAAAGTCTTTGTAAGAATCATACCTTGGTTTCTCCCAGTGGAGTTATAGGAGCAAGATGACCATTTAGAAGGCCCTGATGCATGTCCTTCCCCAATAAAAATAATGAATAAAAATTACATGCTGACAAGAATAGCCATGGGAGAACTCCAAAAACATAATAAAGAATCCACAGGAATCCTGTGGTGCACAGAGGCTGAAAGTGGCTACATGAAAAAGCATAGAAAGCAGTATGCTTGTGTTACTCCATCCCTCTGTCAGACATGGCTTGGTGTCAAAAGGGATCCCCTTGGCCTCACTCCCCACCCCACACTGTGGGAAAAGAGAGCAGTAAGACCACAACAGCCCTCATTGCCACCACTGACACCCTGTGTCTTTCACCACCAAGGTCCCCCGCAGCCTTCATCAACATAGGACCCAGTTTGACAGAGTCCATGTTACTGCACTTCCCCCACCAAGGAGCAGCTATAGCACCTCCCCCACTGGAAGAGCCACCAGGCCCACCACCCCAAAGGAGCCACCACTGCATCCCCACTACAAAAGAAGCTACTGTTGTACCCCCACCAGAGAGAGAGCACTGCTGCACTTCCTTCCCTGCCAAAGCTGCTGTTGCTGCTCCCCAACCCATCTGGGGCCAAAGCCCATTCCTAAGCCCCATCCTGAGGACTACAGCCACCACTGTTGTGCCCTACCCAACCCCCTTCTCCTCAGAGTTGCTACACCTTCCCACAACTGCACATATGACCTAGACCTCAGATCCAGGGCCACTTGGATCACCTGCACCTTGAACACTGGTGCCACCACTGTAGTAAGTACATTTCTAATTCTGCCCCAAATGCCACACTCATTCAACATACCCCCAAGCCCCAGACCCCATTTGGTGTGCTCCCACAAACACTTGGTGTGTTCTTGTACCTTAGACAACACATCTACCACTATGTCAAATGTGTCTGTGCCCCAAATCTAACCCAGGTGCTGCCACCAGTGCATGTGATCACATGTGCTAGTCCAAGTGCCAAGAGTGATCCCTTCAGCTATAATTATTCCTGGAAGGAATAAATAAGAATAGGTGGGTATTAACAGACTTCACCACCAATGACTCCATAGCCAATTGCCAATGTAGACACCTACAGCCTTAGCTGCAGAGGACTCCTGCAGTCTTTGTGAACACTAACTTCAGCTGATGAAATTCCATGGAGACTTCACTACTGAGCCTTCTCGAAGACCAGAAGCACCATTGCATCCTCCCCTGCAGGGCCAGAACCACCACAATCCTCCTAGCCAGTGCTCTCACACCCACACACAGATGAAGGTCTTTTCCCAGTCTACAAAGTGTGGAAGAGGTGACCGATCCCTCAAATGTACAGACATCAATGCAAGTCCACAAGAAACAAGCCAAAAACAATTTCAAAGAGTGATGTCACAAAAACAAACACAATAATTTTCCAATAACTGATTCCAGCAAAATGGAGATATACAAACTGCCTGACTAACAAAAATTCAAAATAATTGTTGCAAGGAAACTCAGCAAGCTAAAAGAGAAGACAGACAGACAGCTCATCAATCTCAGGAAAACAATATATGAACAAAATAAGAAGTTTAACAAAGAGATAGAAATTACTAAAAATTAACCAAATAGAAATTCTAGAGCTGAAGCATACAATGGATGGCATAAAACATGCAATAAAGACTTTCAACAACAGATTCAATCAAGAAGAAGACTCTATGGTCTCATAGGCCCATTTGAAATTATCCTGCCACAGAATAAAAAGAAAAAAGAAAAAGAGAAAGAAAGCCTACGAGGTTTATGAAATGTCATCAAGCAAACCAATATATACATTATAGGATTACAAAAAAGAAAAACTACAGGAAGGACAGAATGTTTATTTAAAAAAAATAATGGCCAAAAACTTTGCAAATCTTGGGAAGAAAATGGACATCCAGATTTATGAAGCTCAAAGATCCTCAAACATGATAACCCCAAAGAAGACTATACCAAGACATATTATAATCAAATTGTCAACAGTCAGGCAAAGAGAATTTTGAAAACAGCAAGAACAAAAGGAATTTCTCATATACAAGAGAAACTTCATAAGGCTATCAGTAGATTTTGCACCAGAAACCTTGCAGGCCAGGAGAAGGTGGGATGACATATTCAAAGTACTGAAAGGAAAAAAAAAACTGCCAACCAGGAATATTATATCCAGCAAACTTATCCCATAAATATAAAAGAGAGAGAATGTTTTTTTCAGGCAAATAGAAATTGAGTACGTTTGTCATCAGCGACAAGTAATGCTTAAGAAAGTTGTTCAAATTGAGGTGAAAATGTGAAAGCATATAAAAGCATAGATATGTAGACATTAATCATTAATATAATACTATAAAGGAGGTGCCTAAATTATTTTTATGTATCTAATATAAAAGTTAATAAAATTTATTAATAAATACATAATAGAAAAAGAAGAAAACTCTGACTACAAGAATTCAAAATGTGCATACGGGAAGGAGTAAAAGTTTAGAGTTTTTATGTGCAATTGAATTTCAGTTGTTATCAATTCATAATAGAAGGTTATAACTACAAGATATTTTACACAAGCCTCAAGTAAAACACACAAAAAATCTATAATACGTATACAGAAGATAAAAAGAAAACAACCCAAATTACTGCAAAAAAATCATTAAATAACAAATGAAGACACTGACACCAGATACACAAATGAGAAAGAGAAAGGAATCAAATAGCACTACAGAAAGGAAGGCAGCAATAGAAGGAGAGAGAGACAAAACAATTGCAAGATAAATGGAAAGTAACTGACAAAATGGCAATAATAACTCTTCTCTTATCAATAATTACCTTAAATGTAAATGGATTAAACTTACCAATCAAAAGGCATAGAGGTGCTAAGTAGATTTAAAAAAACCCAAGATCCATAAATATGCTGTCTATAAGATACTCATTTTAGAATTAATGACACACGTAGGCTAAAAGTGAAGGGATAGAGAAACATATTTCTGCAAATGGTAACCAAAAGAAAGCAGAGGTGACTATATTATATCAAACAAAATTGACTTTAAGTCTAAAACTGTCTCTAGAGATAATGACATTATATGATGATAAAAGAGTAAATTAATCAGAAAGTTGAAATCATTATAAGTATATACAAAATCAATATCAGAGTAACTAAATATACAAAGCAAATATTGAAAGATCTGAAGGTAGAATTTGATAGCAATATAATAATAGTAGGTGTCAGGCCTCTGAGCCCAAGCTAAGCCATCACATCCCCTGTGACCTGCATGTATACATCCAGATGGCCTGAAGCAACTGAAGATCCACAAAAGAAGTGAAATAGCCTTAACTGATGACATTCCACCATTGTGATTTGTTTCTGCACCACCCTAACTGATCAGTGCACTTTGTAATCTCCCCCACCCATAAGAAGGTTCTTTATAATCTCCCCCACCCTTAAGAAGGTTCTTTGTAATTCTCCCCACCCTTGAGAATGTACTTTGTGAGATCCACCCCCTGCCCACAAAACATTGCTCCTAACTCCACCGCCTATCCCAAAACCTGTAAGAACTAATGATAATTCCACCACCCTTGCTGACTCTTTCTTCGGACTCAGCCCACCTGCAACCAAGTGAAATAAACAGACTTGTGGCTCACACAAAGCCTGTTTGGTGGTCTCTTCACACGGATGTGTGAGACAGTAGGAGACTTTAATACTCCACTTATAATAATATATAGACCATCCAGTCAGAAAATCAATAAAGAAATAATTGACTTGAACAACACTATCAACCAAATGGATCTGACTGGCAATTAGAAAATTTTCCACTCAATAGCTGAAAAATTTACATTTTTCTTAAGTACATGTATTAGTCATGGTTCTTTGGAGGAACAGAACTAATGGAATAGATATATATATATATATATATATATATATAAAGGGGAGTTTATCATATATAAAGGGGAGTTTATCAAGTATTAATTCACATGATCACAAGGTCCCACAATAGGCTGTCTACAGGCTGAGGAGCAAGGAGACCTAGTCCAAGTTCCAAAACTGAAGAACCTGGAGTCCAGCGTTCAAGGGCAGGAAGCACCCAACACAGTAGAGTAGGGCTGGGAGGTTAGGCCAATCTCTCTTTTTACGTTGTTCTGCCTGCTTATATTCTAGCTGTGATGGCAGCTGATTAGATCATGCCATGTCTAACCAGATTAAGGGTGGGTCTCCTTTCCCAGTCCACTGACTCAAATGTTAATCTCCTTTGGCAACACCCTCACAGACATGCCCAGGATCAACACTTTGTATCCTTCAATCTAATCAAGTTGACATTCAGTATTAACCATCACAGTTCACACAAAACATTTTCCAGCATAGATCACATGTTACATGAAAAAACAATTCATAATACATTTAGGAAAATCTAAATCATTTCAAGTATCTTTTTCAACCATGATGGAATGAAACTAAGATATCAATAGTACCAAGAAAATAGGAAAATTTACAAACATGTGAAAACTAAACAACATACCTTTAAACAACCATTGCGCCAAAGCAAAAATCAAATGAAAATGAAAACACAACATACCAAAACCTACAGGATGTAGTAAAAGCAGTAATACGAGAGACTGTTTGGGTGAAGGAGAAAGGACAAGATGGAGGAAGGTGAACAAGAAGGCATAATCCATGTTGCTTCTGGGTTCTTCCTCACCAACTTTCCTGTACACAGGAAAATGCAGCCCGCCCCGGGAAGATGCAGATCAACCGAGCATGCGCCAGGTGATGTCAATCCGAAGAGATCGAAACTTACCCGGCCACGCCTACGGAGACGCCCCTATCACACTCTTATCCCGCCCACTGCCCTCCCCCTTCCAGTACCAATGCATAAAAGTCTGCCACTGGCAGGAGCCAGCGTGACTTCCCTGGCCCCCCACACCTGAGGACCAGAGAACCTTGCCTGAGAGTGTGTGCATATTTGCAATAAAAGACTGCCACTTTCTTACGTACTTTGGCCTCCTGTTTAATTACTTAGCTCTCCTAAATTAAGTTACATTAAATTAAATTAAAACAGAGACGTTTATAGCAATAAATGCCTACATTAATAAAGAAGAAAGATTCCTAATAAACATCTAATTTTTCACATCAAGGAACTAGAAAAAGAAAAAAACTAAGACCAAAGTTAGCACAAGGAAGGAAATAATGAAGATCGGAGAAAAAATAAATCAAATGCAGAATAAATATAATAAAACAAAAAAAAGCTACAAGTTTTTTTCAAAGTTACTAAAATCTACAAATCCTTAGCTAAAATAAGAAAAAGAGAACACACAAATAAATGAAATCAGAAATAAGAGAAGACACAATACAATGGATGCCTCAGAAATAAAACAGGTTGTAAGGGAGTATTAGGAAAAATTATATGCCAACAAACTAGGTAATCTGGAAGAATAAATTCCCAGAATCATACAAGCTATCAAACCTGAATCAGTAAGAAATAGAAAGCCTGAATATAAATTAGGAGATTGACCCAGTAATCAAAAACCTTCCAACAAAGCCCAGCACCTGATGGCTTCATATGTCAATTCTATCAAATACTTGAAGAAGAATTAATACCAGTCCTTGTTAAATTTTCAAAAAATAGAAAAAAGTAAACTCTTCCAAATTCATTTAATAGGTCAGCTTTACCCTGATACCAAAACCAAGAAAAGACACTACTAGAAAAAAAAAAAAAAGAAAACTACAGGCCAATTTTCCTTGCAAACCAAATTCAACAACACATTGAAAGGATCATATACCATGAACAAGTGAGATTTAACAAAGGGATACCAGAATGATCCAATATGTGCATATGAATCAACATGCTACAACATATTAACAAAATGAGAGAAAAAAAGCCACATGATCATCTCAAGAGAGGCAAAAAAAATTTCGACAAAGTTCAACATCTACTCATTCTTAAAACTCTCAACAAAATAGCTACAGATGAATCTTACCTAAACACAATAAAGGCCATGTTGGAAAAGCCCAAGGTAAATATCACAATCAATGGAGGGAAACTAAAAGCTTTCCCTCTAAGATCTGGTACAAGATAAGGATACCCTCTCTTGCCTCTTCTTTACAACCTAGTATTGAAAATCTTATCCACGGCAATTAGGCAAGAAAAAGAAATAAAAAGGCATCCAAATTGGAAAAGAAGTAAAATTGTCTCTTTGCAAATGACGTAATTATACACATAGAAAATCTTAAAGGCTCAATGACAAGTAAAAAAAAAAAAAACTATTAGAAATAATAAATGAATTCAGTAAAGCTGCAAGGTAAAATATCAACATGCAAACATCAATTGCATTTCTATTCACAACAATGAACTATCTGAAAAGGAAATTTTAAAAATCCATTAACAATAACAGCCAAAAGTATAAAACACTTAGGAATAAATTTAATCAAAAAGGTGAAAGACATGTACACTAAAAACTATAAAACATTTATGAAAGTAAGAAAGACACAGATAGATGGGAAAACATCTTGTGTTCACAGATTGGAGTAATTAATGTCTGTAAATGTTCAAAATACCCAAAGCAATTCACAGTATTGCAATCCTTATCAAAGTCCTAATTGCATTCTTTATAGAAATAGAAAATAAAATTCTAAAATTCATATGGAACCACAAAATACCCCAAATAGACAAAGCAATCTTGAGCAAGAAGAACAAAGCTGGAGGCATCACACTTCCTAATTTCAAATAATTTTACAAAGCTACGTTATGGTACCTGCATAAAAACAGACAAATAGACCAATGGAACAGAGCAGAAAGCTCAGAAATATGTCCTCACATCTACAATCAACTGATCTTTGACAAGAGTGCTATGAACATAAACTGAGGAAAGGACAATCTGTTCAATAAATGATGCTGGGGAAACTAGATATTCACATACAGAAGAATGAAATTAGATCTTTATCTCACACCTATACAAAAATCAACTCAAAATGGATTGAAGACTTCAATGTAAGACCTGAAACTACAAAACTCCTAGAAGTATAAGGGGTTAATATCCAATATATATATGGAACTCACACAACTCAATAATGAAAAACATCATGTTTCAATCCTGTTTCAAAAATGAGCAAAGGATCTAAATAGACATTTCTCTTTTTTTTTTTTTTTTTTTTTTGAGACAGAGTCTGGCTCTGTCACCCAGGCTGGAGTGCAGTGGCTGGATCTCAGCTCACTGCAAGCTCCACCTCCCGGGTTTACGCCATTCTCCTGCCTCAGCCTCCCGAGTAGCTGGGACTACAGGCGCCCGCCACGTCGCCCGGCTAGTTTTTTTGTATTTTTTTTAGTAGAGATGGGGTTTCACTGTGTTAGCCAGGATGGTCTCGATTAAATAGACATTTCTCAAAAGAAAACATACAAATGGCAAACAAGTTTATGAAAAGGTGCTCAACATCACTAATCATCAAGGAAATTCAAATCAAAACCATAACAAGTTATCACCTCACATCTGTTAGAATGGCCATTATCAGAAAGACCAAAGATAATAAGTGCTGGAGAGGATGTGGAAAAAAAGAAACTTATATACTGTTTCTGGGAATGTAAATTGGTACAACCATTATAGAAAACAGTAGGAGGTTCCTCAAAAAATAAAAAGATCCAGTAATCTGACTACTCCTTATATATCCAAAGGAAATGAAATGTCAGGCTCTCCAAGAGATACCTGCATTCTCATGTTAATTTCTGCATTATTTACAATAGTCCCAAAGTATGGAAATGATGAATGAATAAAGGAAAATGTGGGGGCTACACACACACCCCACACAATGGAATATTATTCAGCCTTAAAAACAGGGAATCTAAAATAGTTGAAGTCATAGAAACAGAGAAAAGAATAGTGTTTGCCAAGGGTGAGGGGAGAGAAAAATGGGGAGATGTTGGTTAGGGGGTACAAAGTTTCAATTATACTGGAAGAATATGTTGTGGAGATCGAATGTACAATAATATGAGTATAATTAACAATAGTTTATTATATATTTGAAATTTGCCAAGAGGGGAGATATTAAGTATTTTTTGTCACACGCACACATACAAATTTTTAAGTGGTAACTATCTAAAGTGATCGCTATGTTAACTAGTGTCTGCTGATTATTTTACAATGTATGTGTATATTAAATCATCAAATTGTATAGCTTAAATCTTTGTGTCAAATATATGTCAATAAAAAAACTTTAAGTGTACACATTCTCTTACCTTTGGTCAGCCTTTTTCAAGTCAAGGAAGCTATATTCCTAGAAATTTTCTCTTAATAAAAAGGCAACCAAGGCTTCCAGCCTGCAAGCTGAGAGATCAGACAGATATTCAGAATTCAACCAAGATGCAATTATACCTTAGCTCAAGTTTGAAATAGCCATTAGTTTCTCTCATGTTATTATCCTAGACATTATCTACCATTTAACTATGTATAATTATCCATTCAGATTATTTATAAAAATATTAACTTAGACACCTATCAGAAATAAATCTTCAGATGTCACAATATCAATGTTTCTTTCTCCAGAAAAATGCCTACATATCTCTGCTCTTCATTTCTTGATTGCAAACAAGGACTTTATGGAAAGGGGGAACTCCTCAATTACTAATGATTTAATTCTCTTTCTTACTAAGCTTTATGAGAATTTTTGAAATACTAAATAAATTATGTTCCCTTGTTTGTCTTTATTCTCAGGCTTATTTGGCCTCTTTGAGGAATACAATAGAAATTACTCTGTCAGTAAGTCTTAGTTCTTGTTTTAATTTTAGTTATGATGAGAGATTTCTTATATGCATTAATGTTGACCTAATGGGAGATTTTTGGTGGAGGAGGTGCTTTTAAATTTTTTTGAATGCATTAAGTGAAATGAAAGCATCTATAATTTTCAAAAGCAAAACCTCAAAGAAACACAGTCATCTGATAATAAAAGCAATGAAATTGAAAGGAAAATATTGGTGAACATAATCTAACAGACCCCTAGCTAGCAAGGTTCATAAACCCAGTTAGATAATCTTTCCCTACTCCCATTAAGTCATTGCCAAACCACTGCAATCAGATTTGAGTATCACTAATAGCAAATTGCTGGAAATTGAACCAGATGCTCCAAAGCTTTCATGATTATTCACCAAATAGCCAGAGACTAAAAGCACTAGCTAGGATCAATATGGGCCAAAAAGTTGTAATCAGTAACTTGAGCCATCTGGCCAGGCTCTGCCTTCTTTTAGGTCATAGCTTGGCAACTTCGTTAGCATTAAGCTTTGAGTTACAATTTTTAAATAATGTGGAACATGTTATTTCTGTCATGAACAAAACAAGTGATAGCTGGAGATATAAATGCTACTTTTGCTACATGCCATTATATGTTGAGATTAAGACACATGGGGCATTTATATACTTGACTTAAACATGACTTGCTACATAAACTTTATAACCAATCCCGTCTTCAGACCTGCCAGTTGAAGATAAGAGTCCCCTCTAACCCCAAAATACACACTGTTCTGAAGATTTATGAAAACTAGTATCATCCAACAGCAATAATAATAATTTATTTGTACAGGGCTTTATGGTTTTCATTGCTCTTTTGTCTATAGAATTTCAACAGTTTGAAATAGTGGTTTAAATTTTCTCCTTCAATATCTCTATTTTTGCTACTCAAAGTCTGTACCTGCATCAACACCAATGGGATAACCTGGAAATTTGTTAGAAATGCAGAGTATCAGCCTTACCCTAGACCTACTAAAAAAGAATATGTGTTGTAACAACATCCCTAGGTGATTCATACACATTAAATTTTTGCATGTATCAGAATCATCTAGAGTATTTTATTAAAACATGCTTTTTGTGTCTCACCAGGAATTCACTAGATCTGGAGTGGAAAAAACAATTTGTATTTCCAACAAGTTCTCCATCATGTCCATGCTAATGGTCTGGAGACCACAGTTTAAGAACTACCATCCTTGCCTAGAGGATGTTATGTTTTTTCCCTAGTTTGGCAACAGATTATTCATATTTCAAGCAAGATAATGCAGAGCAATAAGTTTAGGCACATTCCATTGATTAGCCACTAACTTGATTAAAATTATGATTGGCCAATGCAGAACATACACATTGCAAGAGGCTGCCCAACTCACCAGGATTCTTCCAATCACAGCAGCTATCCTCCCTGTCCAATCTCCTGACAATATGGATGGTTAGAACCAAAGTAAATACAACACACCCTGTCTGGTCCAATCAAATTCTCTCATCTGGAATTTGAAATCCTGAATAAAGACAAGGTCTCTAATTTCTGCCTTTCCCCAGGCTCAGTGGTTCAGTTCTTCCACCAATCCTGTACGCTACCAATATTCTTCCAATAATTTATTATTTTAGCAAGTTTACAGAATTAGTAGAAATGCTTTTCATCATTTTTTAAATAATTATTTCTTCCAAGAATCCTTTTTTGCTTCAGTCTACCAATGTTTGAATAAAGGAGTCATAAGAGAGTGCCAGACAGTATAAATAATGAAAACAGGCACTTCTTTTGCAACTCCAATGGCCATTATACTTGTTCCCTATTGTTTATTGTCTGTTGAATCAAGACTGCATACCCTTGATTCAGCTGAGCCCAGTGCTCACATGTCTGCCCTTGTGTGGGTAGAGAAGTCATAACCATGCTGAAAACGTACTCTTGACGAGTGGGGAGAAGCCATATGAAAATCAGCAGGGAAGGGGAAGAGTGGGACATGCCAGGAGCAGGAAAAAGAACGCCTTGCTCCAGCAACTGTCATGAGGCACTCTCCATTTTCTAGAACATGCCAAGACTCCATTTCTGACATAAATTTTCAGTGCTTGGGAAAGACATTTTACCCTGAGCAGGAACTCAGTACATGAAACTGCATCAGTAGTTGAACTTAGTCTCTGGGGAACCACCAGACTCTATGTAGGATTCTTGAAGGCAAGATTGGTCTGATTCACCAATCAGAACTACTGCCATCATGACCATCAAAGGTTTCCATGCTTGGACCACCACCATTGGTCTGATTCACCAATCAGACCTACCACTATCACCACCATCAAAGGTTTCCATGCTTAATCTCTCCAACTTTTCATAAGTTAATGTCCTCTTGGTGAACAAGATGTTAAGAAACAACAAGCTCCATGTCTCTAATTAGCACCACATTGAAGTATATCATTAGCTTTAAATTAAATCCTTTAACTAGTTGTTTCTTTTTCTAATGGTTAAAAACATTCTGAACCAGTCAAGGCGGGAAACGACAAATAAATTCATGGAGCAATGCATCTGCATGGAGACCAAAGGGGCAACCAAGCAAGAGGGGACAGGAAACAGGCCTGTTGGCCTTAAATCCCAAGGTAGACCCTTCTTCCTTCCCTCCCCTCACAGGCTCACAGACTTTTATGGAGAAACAGGATAACAAGATGAATTTGCAGCAGAGATGGTGACAGGACGTTGCAGGCCTGATGCTCATGGGCCTCACAACATCTCTCATTCTCCAGTCAGCCCAGAACTGTCAAAGTACTGTCCTCCTGGTCTTCCTCAAACAGAGGGCAGCAGGGGCGGCCCCCACTTCCCAGAGTCTGAAGAGTATCCAAGCTTCACCTCGGGGTCAGAATAAAAATGACCTGTATCAAGGAACTGTTACATCCATATAGTAACCAAATAATTCAGGAGGAGAAGACAGGAGCCTCTCAAGGTTGCGTTTTGAAGAAGTATGTTGCCATCTGCTTACCAGATGTAAAGACTTAAGAATAAACACAAAGTAGATGAGAACTATAAGAAAAAGTAACCCAGATGTTAGCTGAGGCTTCTCTGGCCCTCAGAGAACAAGGTATGATTGATTCAAACCTCCATTTTCATGTTCTGTGCAGGCCCAAATCCTTCTTCAAGATAACTATAAATTCCACTGAAGGAAGGCGAGAGGTGTAGGGACTGATAGGTTACAGATCACCTCTGGCTACAGCCTACTCCTTCTTCAGTCTGCTGATCAGCTCAACATCTTACAGAAGCTGCCTCTGCTCTGAGTCACATCAGCCCCATGGCAAACTCAGCGTCTGTCTTAATCTCCTCACACAGGCACGTGCACATTCTCTGTCTCTGTCTCTCTCTCACACATACACATACACATACACACTTTACAAGGAAATGGGTAAATCTGGTGTTATTTTAAGATTTGTCCAGATATGGAGAGGGGATTTTTTAAAGATTTATGGAGACCTCTCTCCCAGATGCATTTCAATAATTGCCTTGTTGTTTATCTGACCCCTCAGCCTCAGGTCATCTTGCTCACTCCACTTCTCTTCCTCCTTCTGTCTCTTCATTTCTTCTTTCTCAAGAGCAGAAATATATTCCTGTTATTGCCTCATGCAAAGCAGTTTGACTGTCTCTTTTGCTCTCTTGGCTCCTGGCCTCACCATGTCCTCAGGATTTCAACTTCAGGGCAGCAGTTCTTGGTGTTGTCTAGAGAACAGCAGCATCAGCATGACCTGGGAACTTGGCAGTGCAAATTCTTGGGTTTCACCACAGACCTACTAGATCAATAACTCTAGGGGTGGGCTCAGAAATCTGTCTTAACCAGACTTCCGAGTGATTCTGATGTATTAAAGTTTGAGAACTATTGCTTTAAAGAATAACAGTTAAGCAACTGATAGAAGAAGAGCTGCCAATAAAGAAAATGAGAATGTTTCCACCGCAAAACACTGCTTTCAGTGGTGGTGGCAACAAATGGCTGGGAGGGCGGAGAACCTAGGCCACCACTACCACCCCTGTAATCTCTTACTACTTTTCTAATGTAGAATCTCAGTACAAATGCCCTGTCTCCCAGTTCCCACTAGATTGCCATACTTTTCCAACAAGCACCTTTATAAAATAGTCTGAAGCTGCCAGTAATTGCTCTAGTGATGTTTTAGCTGTTACATAAAAGTGTGATATAAGAGTTGAAGAATATATTTATAATCAGAAAATCGTTATTAAAGATAGATACAAAATAAGGATAGGTAGTTGAGCACAACTGTGGGGACCAAGGCAATGAGCGATTAATTCTGGTTTTCGTTTATATTATAAATCAAAATCTCTTCTTTATTTTGTATAACTGAATTGGAGCATTGAGCAAATAATATATGCAAAAGATATGCCAGCTGCTCTGAAATTCTAACAATAAATCATTGCAGAAGCTGGGTATTGGCTAAGGTTTTGTTTGTTGGTTTGTTTGTTGTTTTTGCTTTTCATGGTACATAGTTTTAGGGGTGCTTCTATACGTGATCAAGGTCTGTCATTGGAAACAAACTTCACAAAAGGTATCACACAGTCAACACCTCAGTATGGGGAAAAAAGGCAAAGGAATGTGTGGGAGGGAAAAATGGAGAAATAGAAGGGCCTATGCCCTACATTCTTCTAACTGCAGTTAGAAAAAACAAGAACAAGCATCCGCACCAGTTTAGGCAATTCATGATCTGTCTCTTGGCCTGATATTAATTGCTTTATGTCCAAAACTCTGTTGTAATTGTAAAAGCAAAAGTAGTCTGTAGGATTTTTTTCAATAAAGTTAAAAATAGTCTCCTGATTTTCTAGTATATTTTACATGCCTTCCTACATAGTTGATATTTTGATTAGTTATATATTGTTGCATAAAAAGTACTGCAAAATACAGTGGCTTAAGACAACAAACACATATTATCGTATGTTGTTTCTGGGGTGAGAAATCCAAGAGCAGCTTACCTGGGTTTTTATGTCTCAGGTTCTCTCATAAGGTTATCATAAAGATGTCAAAGCTGTATCAAAAAAGCTTGACTGAGCACTTTGTAGGCCGAGGCAGGCAGATCACCTGAGACAAGCATCGCCAGCATGGCAAAACCCCGTCTCTACTGAAAATACAAAAATTAGCCAGGCGTAGTGGCGGGTGCTTGTAATCCCAGCTACATAGGAGGCTGAGGCAAGAGGGTCGCTTGAATCTGGGAAGCGGAGGTTGTAGTGTTCTGAGATGACAACACTGCACTCCAGCCTGGGCAACAGAGTGGAACTCCATCTCAGAAAATGAAAAGGAGGGGAGGGGAGGGGAGGGGGGGAGGGGAGGGGAGGGGAGGGAAGGGGGAAAGGATGGAGGGAGGGAAAGAAAGAAGGAAGGAAGGAAGGAGGAAAGGAGGGAGGGAGGGAGGGAGGGAAAGAAGGAAGGAAGGAAGAAAAGAAAAGAAAAGAAAAGAAAAGAAAAGAAAAGAAAAGAAAAGAAAAGAAAAGAAAAGAAAAGAAAAGAAAAGAAAAGCAAGCAAGCTAGCTTGACTGAGGCTGGAGGATGATTCACTTCCAGAATGGCTTACTCTTGTGACTGTTTTTGCAGGAAGCTCAGTTTCTCACCACATGGGCCTCTCCACAAGGCTGCTCACAAAATGGCAGCCAGTTTCCACTAGAGTGTGAATTCCAAGAGAAAAAGAGTGGTGTCCTGTAAGCCTAGTCTCTGAAGTTCCATACCATCACTCCCACTTTATTCTATTTGGCACTAAGTACAGCCTAGACTCCCTAGGATGGGAGTTAGGCTCCACCTCTTTGAGTAGTATCAGAGAATTTTATATACACCATCTGATATGTAAAACAAGTTGGCAAGGTAAGGCTGGGCACGGTGGCTCAAGCCTGTAATACTAGCACTTTGGGAGGCTGAGGCAGGCAGATCACTTGAGGTGAGGAGTTCAAGACTAGCCTGGCCAAAATGGTGAAACTCCATCTCTACTAAAAATACAAAAATTAGCTGGGTATGGTGGCTTGCGCCTGTAGTCCCAGATACTTGGGAGGCTGAGGCAGGAGCATCGCTTGAACCCGGGAGATGGAGGTTGCAGTGAGCTAAGATCAGCCACTGCACTCCAGCCTGGGGTGACAGAGCAAGACTCTGTCTCAAACAGAAAAAAAAAAAAAAATGGAGAGGTATAAACGGATCTAAAAGGAAATAAAGTTTCCATGCTTCACACAAAGTGGAAAATGTTGATACTAGTGATCACATAAGTCACATTAAAATACTAAATGTGAGGGGGTGGAGCAAGATGGCCGAATAGCAACAGCTCCAGTCTTCAGCTCCCAGCGAGCGACACAGAAGACAGGTGATTTCTGCATTATCAACTGAGGTACTGGGTTCATCTCACTGGGGAGTGCCAGACACTTGGTGCTGGTCAGCTGTTGCAGCCCGACCAGCAAGATCTGAAGCAGGGGGAGGCATCGCCTCACCTGGGAAGTGCAAGGGGGAAGGGAATCCCTTTTCCTACCCAGAGGAACTGAGACACACAACACCTGGAAAATCAGGTAACTCCCACCCCAATACTGTGCTTTAAGCAAATGGGCACACCAGGAGATTATATCCCACACCTGGCCAGGAGGGTCCACGGAGCCTTCCTCATTGCTAGCACAGCAGTCTGCGATCTAACCGCAAGGCAGCAGCGAGGCTGGGGGAGAGGCACCCGCCATTGCTGAGGCTTAAGTAGGTAAACAAAGCCCTGGGAAGATCGAACTGGGTGGAGCTCACAGCAGCTGAAGGAGGCCTGCCAGTCTCTGTAGACTCCACCTCTGGGCACAGGGACAGGGCACAGCTAAACAACAACAACAACAAAAAGCAGTAGAAACCTCTGCAGACGCAAGCGACTCTGTCTGACAGCTTTGAAGAGAGCGGAGGATCTCCCAACAGGGAGGTTGAGATCTGAGAACGGACAGACTGCCTGCTCAAGTGGGGCCCTGACCCCTGAGTAGCCTAACTGGGAGATATCCTGCACTAGGGGCAGACCGACACCCCACACCTCACACGGTGGAGTACACCCCTGAGAGGAAGCTTCCAAAGCAAGAATCAGACAGGTACACTCGCTGTTCAGCAGTATTCTATCTTCTGCAGCCTCTGCTGCTGACACCCAGGCCAACAGGGTCTGGAGTGGACCTAAAGCAATCTCCAACAGACCTACAGCTGAGGGTCCTGACTGTTAGAAGGAAAACTAACAAACAGGAAGGACACCCACACCAAAACCCCATCAGTACGTCACCATCATCAAAGACCAGAGGCAGATAAAACCACAAAGATGGGGAAAAATCAGGGCAGAAAAGCTGGAAATTCAAAAAATAAGAGCGCATCTCCCCCTCCAAAGGAACGCAGCTCATCGCCAGCAACGGATCAAAGCTGGACGGAGAATGACTTTGACGAGATGAGAGAAGAAGGCTTCAGTCCATCAAACTTCTCAGAGCTAAAGGAGGAATTATGTACCCAGTGCAAAGAAACTAAAAATCTTGAAAAAAAGAGTGGAAGAAGTGATAACCAGAATAATTAATGCAGAGAAGGCCATAACAAATGGACAGAGATGAAAACTATGACACGAGAAATACATGACAAATGCACAAGCTTCAGTAAACGACTCGATCAACTGGAAGAAAGAGTATCAGCGATTGAGGATCAAATAAATGAAATGAAGCGAGAAGAGAAATCTAAAGAAAAAAGAAGAAAAAGAAATGAACAAAACCTGGAAGAAGTATGGGACTATGTAAAAAGACCAAATCTACGTAAGATTGGGGTGCCTGAAAGTGAGGGGGAAAATGGAACCAAGTTGGAAAACACTCTTCAGGATATCATCCAGGAGAACTTCCCCAACCTAGTAGGGCAGGCCAACATTCAAATCCAGGAAATACAGAGAACGCCACAAAGATACTCCTCAAGAAGAGCAACTCCAAGACACATAATTGCCAGATTCACCAAAGTTGAAATGAAGGAAAAAATCTTAAGGGCAGCCAGAGAGAAAGGTCAGGTTACCCACAAAGGGAAGCCCATCAGACTAATAGCAGATCTCTCGGCAGAAACTCTACAAGCCACAAGAGAGTGGGGGCCAATATTCAGCATTCTTAAAGAAAAGAATTTTAAACCCAGAATTTCATATCCAGCCAAACTAAGTTTCATAAGTGAAGAAGAAATAAAATCCTTTACAGACAAGCAAATGCTTAGAGATTTTGTCACCACCAGGCCTGCCTTACAAGAGGCCCTGAGGGAAGCACTAAACATGGAAAGGAACAACCAGTACCAGCCATTGCAAAAACATGCCAAAATGTAAAGACCATCGAGGCTAGGAAGAAACTGCATCAACTAATGAGCAAAATAACCAGTTAATATCATAATGGCAGGATCAAGTTCTCACATAACAATATTAACCTTAAAAGTAAATGAACTAAATGCTCCAATTAAAAGACACAGACTGCCAAACTGGATAAAGAGTCAAGACCCATCAGTCGGCTGTATTCAGGAGACCCATCTCACATGCAGAGACATACATAGGCTCAAAATAAAGGGATGGAGGAAGATCTACCAAGCAAATGGAGAACAAAAAAAGCAGGGGTTGCAATACTAGTCTCTGATAAAACAGACTTTAAACCATCAAAGATCAAAAGAGACAAAGAAGGCCATTACATAATGGTAAAGGGATCAATTCAACAGGAAGAGCTAACTATCCTAAATATATATGCACCCAATACAGGAGCACCCAGATTCATAAAGCAAGTCCTTAGAGACTTACAAAGAGACTTAGACTCCCATACAATAATAATGGGAGATTTCAACACTCCACTGTCAACATTAGACAGATCAACGAGACAGAAAGTTAACAAGGATATCGAGGAATTGAACTCATCTCTGCACCAAGCAGACCTAATAGACATCTACAGAACTCTCCACCCCAAATCAACAGAATATACATTCTTCTCAGCACCACATCGCACTTATTCCAAAATTGACCACATAATTGGAAGTAAAGCACTCCTCAGCAAATGTACAAGAACAGAAATTATAACAAACTGTCTCTCAGACCACAGTGCAATCAAACTAGAACTCAGGACTAAGAAACTCAATCAAAACTGCTCAACTACATGGAAACTGAATAACCTGCTCCTGAATGACTACTTGGTACACAACGAAATGAAGGCAGAAATAAAGATGTTCTTTGAAACCAACGAGAACAAAGATACAACATACCAGAATCTCTGGGACACATTTAAAGCAGTGTGTAGAGGGAAATTTATAGCACTAAATGCCCACAAGAGAAAGCTGGAAAGATCTAAAATTGACACTCTAACATCACAATTAAAAGAACTAGAGAAGCAAGAGCAAACACATTCAAAAGCTAGCAGAAGGCAAGGAATAACTAAGATCAGAGCAGAACTGAAGGAGATAGAGACACAAAAAACCCTCTAAAAAATCAATGAATCCAGGAGTTGGTTTTCTGAAAAGATCAGCAAAATTGATAGACCGCTAGCAAGACTAATAAAGAAGAAAAGAGAGAAGAATCAAATAGATGCAATAAAAAATGATAAAGGGGATATCACCACCGACCCCACAGAAATACAAACTACCATCAGAGAATACTATAAACACCTCTACGCAAATAAACTAGAAAATCTAGAAGAAATGGATATTTCCTGGACACTTACACTCTCCCCAGAATAAACCAGGAAGAAGTGGAATTCCTGAATACGCCAATAGCAGGCTCTGAAATTGAGGCAATAATTAATAGCCTACCAACAAAAAAAAATTCCAGAACCAGATGGATTCACAGCTGAATTCTACCAGAAGTACAAGGAGGAGCTGGTACCATTCCTTCTGAAACTATTCCAATCAATAGAAAAAGAGGGAATCCTCCCTAACTCATTTTATGAGGCCAACATCATCCTGATACCAAAGCCTGGCAGAGACACAACAAAAAAAGAAAATTTTAGACCAATATCCCTGATGAACATCGATGCAAAAATCCTCAATAAAATACTGGCAAACCGGATCCAGCAGCACATCAAAAAGTTTATCCACCATCATCAAGTTGGCTTCATCCCTGGGATGCAAGGCTGGTTCAACATATGCAAATCAATAAACGTAATCCAGCATATAAACAGAACCAAAGACAAAACCACATGATTATCTCAATAGATGCAGAAAAGGCCTTTGACAAAATTCAACAGCCCTTCATGCTAAAAACTCTCAATAAATTTGGTATTGATGGAACGTATCTCAAAATCATAAGAGCTATGTATGACAAACCCACAGCCAATATCATACTGAATGGGCAAAAACTGGAAAAATTCCCTTTGAAAACTGGCACAAGACAGGGATGCCCTCTCTCACCACTCCTATTCAACACAGTGATGGAAGTTCTGGCTAGGGCAATCAGGCAAGAGAAAGAAATCAAGGGTATTCAGTTAGGAAAAGAAGAAGTCAAATTGTCCCTGTTTGCAGATGACATGATTGTATATTTAGAAAACCCCATTGTCTCAGCCCAAAATCTCCTTAAGCTGATAAGAACTTCAGCAGTCTCAGGATACAAAATTAATGTGCAAAAATCACAAGCATTCTTATACACCAGTAACAGACAAACAGAGAGCCAAATCATGAATGAACTTCCATTCACAATTGCTTCAAAGAGAATAAAATACCTAGGAATCCAACTTACAAGGGATGTCAAGGACCTCTTCAAGGAGAACTACAAACCACTGCTCAGTGAAATAAAAGAGGACATAAACAAATGGAAGAACATACCATGCTCATGGATAGGAAGAATCAATATCATGAAAATGGCCATACTGCCCAAGGTAATTTATAGATTCAATGCCATCCCCATCAAGCTACCAATGACTTTCTTCACAGAATTGGAAAAAACTGCTTTAAAGTTCATATGGAACCAAAAAAGAGCCTGCATCTCCAAGACAATCCTAAGTCAAAAGAACAAAGCTGGAGGCATCACGCTACCTGACTTCAAACTATACTACAAGGCTACAGTAACCAAAACAGCATGGTACTGGTACCAAAACAGAGATATAGACCAATGGAACAGAACCGAGTCCTCAGAAATAATACCACACATCTACAGCCATCTGATCTTTGATAAACTTGAGAAAAACAAGAAATGGGGAAAGGATTCCCTATTTAATAAATGGTGCTGGTAAAATTGGCTAGCCATAAGTAGAAAGCTGAAACTGGATCCTTTCCTTACTCCTTATACAAAAATTAATTCAAGATGGATTAGAGACTTAAATGTTAGACCTAAAACCATAAAAATCCTAGAAGAAAACCTAGGTAATACCATTCAGGACATAGGCATGGGCAAGGACTTCATGTCTAAAACACCAAAAGCAACGGCAACAAAAGCCAAAATTGACAAATGGGATCTAATTAAACTAAAGAGTTTCTGCACAGCAAAAGAAACTACCATCAGAGTGAACAGGCAACCTACAGAATGGGAGAAAATTTTTGCAATCCAGTCATCAGACAAAGGGCTAATATCCAGAACCTACAAAGAACTCAAACAAATTTACAAGAAAAAAACAAACAACCCCATCAAAAAGTGGGCAAAGGATATGAACAGACATTTCTCAAAAGAAGACATTCATACAGCCAACAGACACATGAAAAAATGCTCATCATCACTGGCCATCAGAGAAATGCAAATCAAAACCACAATGAGATACCATCTCACACCAGTTAGAATGGTGATCATTAAAAAGTCAGGAAACAACAGGTGCTGGAGAGGATGTGGAGAAATAGGAACACTTTTACACTGTTGGTGGGATTGTAAACTAGTTCAACCATTATGGAAAACAGTATGGCGATTCCTCAAGGATCTAGAACTAGAAGTACCATATGATCCAGCCATCCCATTACTGGGTATATACCCAAAGGATTATAAATCATGCTGCTATAAAGACACATGCACACGTATGTTTATTGCAGCACTATTCACAATAGCAAAGACTTGGAATCAACCCAAATGTCCATCAGTGACAGACTGGATTAAGAAAATGTGGCACATATACACCATGGAATACTATGCAGCCATAAAAAAGGATGAGTTCGTGTCCTTTGTAGGGACATGGATGCAGCTGGAAACCATCATTCTCAGCAAACTATCACAAGAACAGAAAACCAAACACCGCATGTTCTCACTCATAGGTGGGAACTGAACAATGAGATCACTTGGACTTGGGAAGGGGAACATCACACACCAGGGCCTATCACGGGGAGGGGGGAGGGGGGAGGGGGGAGGGATTGCATTGGGAGTTATACCTGATGTAAATGACGAGTTGATGGGTGTTGACGAGTTGATGGGTGCAGCCTACCAACATGGCACAAGTATACATATGTAACAAACCTGCACGTTATGCACATGTACCCTAGAACTTAAAGTATAATAAAAATATAAATAAAAATAAAATAAAATAAAATACTAAATGTTGATACTAATGATTACATGATAAATCACATTAAAATTAAAATACAAAACCACAAAGAAAACTACTAAAAGAGAGACACTCAAGAACAATATAAATAACTCAAGACGGAATCTCAAAAAATGTTAAGTGACTCTTAGAAAAGCAAAAAAATAGAAAAGAATAAACAACAGAGAACAAATAATTAAATTACAGACTCCAGATCTAACAATAGGAATGGTCTAATTACACTATTTTTTAAAGGCAGAAATTAGCAAAGTATATTAAATACACACACACACACACCCTACCTACATGCTACTTACAAGAAACTCACTTCAAATTCAATAATAAAACTAAACATGCAATTACCGTATGACCCAGCAATTGCACTATTGAGCATTTATCCCAAAGAAATGAAAATGTATGTTCACAACAAAACCTATACAAAAATATTCTTAGCAGTTATATTTAAAAAGTGAAAAACTAGGGGAAAAAAACAGATACCTTTCAATAAGTGTATGGTAAAACAAATAGTGGTACATTCATACCATTGACTATTACTCTACATACAATACAAAAGGAGCAAACTATTGAAGCACACAACTTGGATGAATTTCAAGGAAATGCTAAGTTAAAACAAAAAAAAAAAAAACAATTCCAAAACGTTGCAGGCTGTATGATTCCATTCTCATAACATGCTTGAAATGACAAAATTTTAGAAATAAAGAACAGACATGGTTGCATGGAGTTAGAGATGGGAGTGAGGCTAGGAGGGAGGTGGGCATGGTTAAGGAAAAGCATGCAGCAACATGAGGGATCCCTGTGGCAATCTAACTGATCTGTATCTTTAATGTTGTGTTGGTAGTAGCATGTAGATAAACCTGCATGTGATAAAATATCACTATATGCACTGCATATGACATAGCGTACACACTATATAGTGATAAAATATCACTGTATACACACACAAATAAGTGCAAGTAAAACTGAGGAAATCTGAATAAAATTGGTGCATTTTATCAATGTCAACATCTGTGTTTTTAATCCACCTGTGATACTGTACTATTGTAAGATGTTACCATTGGGGAAAACTAGGTAAAATGTATTAAGTAAGTGAATCTCTGCATAGCATTTCTATAATTCCATGTGAACCTACAATTATCTCAAAAGTTTAAAAATTTTATTTAAAAAATATATCTTTGTATGTCTTTATGGTCAAATGTAAAGTCTGCAATAACACTCTTCCTGAATGCTTAACTAATATTTCCACCCCGGCAGCTCACAATCATGTCAGCTAGAAGATCTTAACAAAAATGCAATTTTGGAATATCAGACTCCATTCCAGTAGAAAATGTGATTACAAATACCTGAAGGAACCATGTGATAAATAAAGATTTATGATTTCCAAACTAATGAAAAGTATTACCCTAGCCTGGATCTCTGCCAGGAAATACAAGATAAGCAAAAGTCTGCATACTACTAGAAAGTCAAATATGTTACCTTTTAAGGAACCAACCATCACAAGAAAATTAGAACGGCTTGTTTAAAACCAGAGTACGCATTCAAGTGTACATAAGACCTGCTAGTTTAACAGATTTTTCAAACAGTCACTTGAAGCTACTTCTGTCTTCAGTCTGTACAGGAATGCATATGTGTTTATGTATCTATCAGATAGTCTGTCTGTCCTGTGGTGTGGTAGTGTTCCTATTTCTAGTTCTTCTATATCAACAAGCTTGGCTACTTTATTAGTAATTCGGCCTTTAATTCATCTGGAGTTCAACAGTAACTCAAGTTTCCCTTGAGGAACTTAAAATAATGTATTCTCTTTCCGGTAAATGCCAGATATTCTGATTTTTTATTTGCTATGGCCAATATTCAGGAGTTTGAGATATAATTTTTTCAAATAGTAGCTTGATTGTAACTTGCCTTTACAACTTGATATTTATGAAAAGTAAATGTAAAGTTCATTTTGTTAATATTTGCATAATTCAGACTGATGGAAGTTATCTTATAAACTTGTTATTTCTTTTCCAGATTATTGCCAGAACTTTTAAGAAATGCTTATTTTTGGGAGGTGGCTGGCAAGATGACCGAAGAAGAACAGCTCCAGTCTGCAGCTCCCAGCGAGATCAACACAGAAGACGAGTGATTTCTGCATTTCCAACTGAGGTACCCAGCTCATCTCATTGGAACTGGTTCGACAGTGGGTGCAGCCCACAGAGGGCGAGCTGAAGCAGGGTGGGGTGGTGCCTCACCGGGGAAGGGCAAGGGGCCAGGAACTCCCTCCCTTAGCAAAGGGAAGCTGTGATGGACTGTGCCATGAGGGACGGTGCTCTCTGACCCAGACACTATGCTTTTCCCATGGTCTTTGCAACCCACAGACCAGGAGATTCCCTTGGGTGCCTATACCACAAGGGCCCTGGGTTTCAAGCACAAAACTGCGTGGCCATTTGGGCAGACACTGACCTAGCTGTAGGAGTTTCTTTTCATACACCAGTGGTGCCTGGAATGCCAGTGAGAGAGAACCATTCACTACCCTGGAAAGGGGGCTGAAGCCAGGGAGCCAAGTGGTTTAGCTCGGTGGATCCCACCCCTACAGAGCCCAACACTGGCTTGAAATTCTCACTGCCAACACAGCAGTCTGAAATAGACCTGGAATGCTCTAGCTTGGTGGGGGGACGGGCATCCGCCATTACTGAGGCTTGAGTAGGCAGTTTTCCCCTCACAGTGTAAACAAAGTCATCAGGAAGTTCAAACTGGGTGGAGCCCACCACAGCTCAGCAAAGCCACTATAGCCAGACTGCCTCTCTAGATTCCTCCTCTCTGGGCAGGACATCTCTGAAAGAAAGGCAGCAGCCACAGTCAGGGGCTTATAGATAAAACTTCCATCTCCCTGGGACAGAGCATCTGGGGGAAGGGACAGCTACGAGCACAGCTTCAGCAGATTTAAATGTTCCTGCCTGCCAGTTCTGAAGAGAGCAGGGGATTTCCCAGCACAGCGCTCAAGCTCTGCCAAGGGATGAGTTGCCTCCTCAAGTGGGTCCCAGACCCCCATGCCTCCTCACAAGGAGACACCTCCCAGGAGGGGTCGATAGACACCTCATACAGGAGAGCTATGGCTGGCATCTAGCGGGTGCCCCTCTAGGATGAAGCTTCCAGAAGAAGGAACAGGAAGCAATCTTTGCTGTTCTGCAGCCTCTGCTGGTGATACCCAGGCAAACAGGGTCTGGAGTGGACCTCCAGCAAACTCCAGCAGACCTGCAGCAGCAGGGCCTGACTGGTAGAAGGAAAACTAACAAACAGAAAGGAATAGCATCAACATCAACAAAAGGACATCCACACAAAACCCCATTCAAAGGTCACCAACATCAAAGACCAAAGGTAGATAAATCCATGAAGATGAGGAAAAACCAGTGCAAAAAGGCTGAAAATTTCAAAAACCAGAATGCCTCTTCTCCTTCAAAGGATCACAACTCCTCGCCAGCAAGGAAACAAAACTGGATGGAGAATGAGTTTGACGAACTGACAGAAGTAGGCTTCAGAAGGTAGGTAATAACAAATTCCTTTGAGCTAAAGGAACATGTTCTAACCCAATGCAAAGAAGCTAAGAACTTTGAAAAAAAGGTTAAAGGAATTGCTAATTAGAATAAGCAGTTTAGAGAAGAACGTAAATGACCTGATGGAGCTGAAAAACACAGCACAAGAACTTCATAAAGCATATACAAGTATCAATAGCCAAATCGAACAAGTGGAAGAAAGGATATCAGAAATTGAAGATCAACTTAATGAAATAAAATGTGAAGACAAGATTAGAGAAAAAAGAATGAAAAGTAATGAACAAAGCCTCCAAGAAATACAGGACTATGTGAAAAGACCAAATCTACATTCGATTGGTGTACCCGAGTGATGGGGAAAATGAAACCAAGTTGGAAAACACTCTACAGGATATTATCCAGGAGAACTTCCTCAATCTATTAAGATAGGCCAACATTCAAATTCAGGAAATCCACATAGATACTCCTTGAGAAGAGCAACCCCAAGACACATAATCATCAGATTCACCAAGGTTGAAATGAAGGAAAAAATGTTAAGGGCAGCCAGAGAGAAACGCTGGGTTACCCACAAAGGGAAGCCATCAGACTAACAGCGGATCTCTCTCTATATAAGCCAGAAGAGAGTGTGGACCAATATTCAACATTATTAAAGAAAAGAAATTTCAACCCAGAATTGCATATCCAGCCAAACAAAGTTTTATAAGTGAAGGACAAACAAAATCCTTTACAGACAAGAAAATGCTGAGAGAGTTTGTCACCACCAGGACTGTCTTACAAGAGCTCCTGAAAGAAGCACTAAATATGGAAAGGAAAAACCAGTACCAACCACTGCAAAAACATACCACATTGTAAAGACCATTGACACTATGAAGAAACGACATTAAGTAATGAGCAAAATAACCAGCTAGCATCATAATGACAGCATTAAATTCACACATAATAATATTAATCTTAAATGTAAATGGGCTAAATGCCCCAACTAAAAGACAGAGACTGGCAAATTGGATAAAGATTCAAAACTCATCGGTGTGACCCTTCTCATCAGGAGACCCTTCTCATGTGCAAAGACACACACAGGCTCAAAATAAAGAGATGAAGGAAGATTTACCAAGCAAATGGAAAGCAAAAAAAAGCACGGGATGCAATCCTAGTCTCTGATAAAACAGACTTTAAACCAACAAAGATCAAAAAAGACAAAGAAGGGCATTACATAATGGCAAAGGGATCAATGCAACAAGAAGAGCTAACTATCCTAAATATATATGCACCCCATACAGGAGCACTGAGATTCATAAAGCAAGTTCTTAGAGACCTACAAAGAGACTTAGACTCCCACACAATAATAGTGGGAGACTTTAACTCCACACTGTCAAAATTAGACAGATAATGAGACAGAAAATTAACAAGGATATTCAGGACTTCAACTCAGCTCTGGACGAAGCAGACCTAATAGACATCTACAGAACTCTCCATGTCAAATCAACTCTCCACCTCAAGTATACATTCTTCTCAGCACCATATCGCACTTATTCTAAAATTGACCACATAATTGGAAGTAAAACACTTCTCGGCAAATGCAAAAGAACAGAAACCATAACAGACAGTCTCTCAGACCACAGTGCAATCAAATTAGAACTCAGGATTAAGAAACTCACTCAAAACCACACAAGTATATGGAAACTGAACAACTGCTCCTGAATGACTACTGGGTAAATAACGAAATTAAGGCAGAAACAAATAAGTTCTTTGAATGAGAGTTCAATGAGAACAAAGACACAACGTACCAGAATCTCTGGGCCACAGCTAAAGCAGTGTTTAGAGGGAAATTTATAGCACTAAATGTCCACAGCAGAAAGTGGGAAAGATCTAAAATCGACACCCTAGCATCACAATTAAAAGAACTAGAGAAGCAAGAGCAAACAAATTCAAAAGCCAGCAGAAGACAAGAAATAAGGAAGATAAGAACAGAACTGAAGGAGATAGAGACACGAAAACTCTTCAAAAAGTCAGTGAATCCAGGAGGTGGTTTTTGAAAAGATCAACAAAATAGATAGACCGCTAGCCAGACTGATAAAGAAGAAAAGAGAGAAGAATCAAATAGACACAATAAAAAAGCATAAAGGGGAGATCAACACTGATCCCACAGAAATAAAAATGTACAAACTACCATCAGAGAACACTATATACACCTCTATGCAAATAAGCTAGAAAAGCTAGATGAAATTGATGAATTCCTGAACAAATACACCCTCCCAAGACTAAAAAAGAAAGAAGTCGAATCCCTGAATAGACCAATAACAAGTTCTGAAATTTAGGCAGTAATTAATAGTCTACCAACCAAAAAAAAAGCCCAGGACCAGATGGATTCACAGTCCAATTCTACCAGAGGTACAAGAGGAGCTGGTACCCTTCCTTCTAAAACTATTCCAAACTGAAGGGGTGGCCTGCCCCTCCACACTTGTGGGTGTTTCTTGTTAGGTGGAATGAGAGATTTGAGAAAAGAAATTAGACACAGAGACAAAGTATAGAGAAAGAAAAAGTGGGCCCCGGGGACCGGCGCTCAGCATACAGAGGACCCGCACCGGCACTGGTCTCTGAATTCCCTCAGTATTTATTGATCATTATCTTTACCATCTTGGAAAAGGGAAGTGGCAGGATAATAGGATCATAGTAGGGAGAAGGTCAGCAGTAAGACATATGAATAAAGATCTCTGTGACATGAATAAGTTTAAAGAAAAGTGCTGTGCCTTGATATGCATATGCAAACATCTCCTTTTTAGTGCATAAAGAGCAGCATTGCTGCTAGCATGTCCCACCTTTCGCACTAAGGCAGTTTTCTCCTCTCTCAGTAAATAGAACATACAATCGAGTTTTACACCGAGATGTTCCATTACCCAGGGACGAGCAGGAGACAGATGCTTTTCTCTATCTCAACTGCCAAGAGGCCTTCTTTCCTCTTATACTAATACTCCTCAGCACAGACCCTTCGTGAGTGTCAGGCTGGGGGACAATCAGATCTTTCCCTTCCCACGAGGCCATATTTCAGACTATCACATGGGGAGAAACCTTGGACAATACCTAGCTTTCCTAGGCAGAGGTCCCTGTGACCTTCCGCAGTGTATGTGTCCCCGGGTACTTGAGATTAAGAGGATGGTGATGACTTTTCTCAAGCATACTGCCTTCAGGCACTTGTTTAACAAAGCACACCCTGCACAGCCCCAAATCCATTAAACCTTGAGTCACCACAGCACATGTCTCTTGCAAGGACAGAGTTGGGGGTAGGGTTACAGATTAATAGCATCTCAAATACAGAACAAAATGGAGTCTCTTATGTCTACTTCTTTCTATATAGACACAGTAACAGTCTGATCTCTCTTTCTTTTCCCCACAGCAAACAACAGAAAAAGAGGGAATCCTCCCTAACTCATCTTATGAGGCCAGCATCATCCTGATACCAAAAACTGGCAGAGACACAACAATAACAAAAATTTCAGGCCAATATCCCTGAAAAACACTGATGCAAAAATCCACAATACAAGACTGGCAAACCGAATCCAGCAGCACATCAAAAAGCTTATCCACCACTATTGAGTCAGCTTCATCCCTGGGATTCAAGGCCAGTTCAACATATGCTAATCAATAAATGTAATCCATCACATAAACAGAACCAATGACAAAATACACATGATTATTTCAATAGACACAGAAAAGGCCTTCAACAAAAATCTACAGCGCTTCATGCTAAAAACTCTCAATAAACTAGGTACTGATGAAGTTGGAAACCACCATTCTCAGCAAACTAACACAGGAACAGAAAACCAAACACCACATGTTCTCACTCACATGTGGGAGGTGAAGAATGAGGACACATGGACACAGGGAGGGAACATCACACACCAGGGCCTGCTGTGGGGTGAGGAACAAGGGGAGGGATAGCATTAGAAGAAATACCTAATGTAGATGACGGGTTGATGGGTGTAGCAAACCACCGTGGTACGTGTATACCTATGTAACAAACCTGCACGTTCTGCACATATATCCCAGAACTTCAAGTATAATTATATAAAAAAGAAAACAAATGAACAAGTAAAAGAAAACTAATAAAAACTCTATGCCTTAAAAAAAAGGGAAATGCTTCTTTTTGAGGGGATGTTTTGCTTACATGCAGAACATCATAAGGGGATAAATTGCATGTTTACAGTGATTATTTCAGGTGATATGGTTCACAATAACTTTTTTTTATTGTTAATGTCTTATTTCCCAAAGTTGCTGCACCAGGTATGTATTAGTTTTGAAACCAGAAAATATGTTCTTGAAAAACATGAATAGATTTCATTTTGTGTGATAATATTTATGTAAAAACTTGGGCCAGGCATGGTGGCCCACACCTGTAATCCCAGCACTTTGGCGCTGGATCACCTGAGGTCAGGAGTTCAAGATCAGCCTGGCCAACATGGCGAAACCCCATCTCTACTAAAAATGCAAAAAAAATGAATGTGCTCTGCAAAGTGATTCAAACAAAATACATCCACATGCAGAGGGTGATTCTTTTCTGGATAATAGAACTATGGCTCATATTTCCTTCCATTTGTCTAATTTTTCTCATTTTACATAATGAGCATTTATTAATTTCATAATGAGGAGATAATGTAAAGCATATTCATACCACCTCCTAATGCCTTATTCTTCTCAAATATCACAGTAGCGGTGGTTGCACTGCATGAAATCTTAGCTCTAGCTGTTCACAGAAGAGTTTGTCAGCAGACAGATTTTCACACTGATATTAGTCACTGAACAAAGAGAAAAAAGCAAATAACCAAATTCATAAAGAACCTTAGTAACCACAAAAGAAACCAAGTCAAGCATACACTAGTGTTCCAGGTGACAATATATGGCTTCCACAGAGGTTACTCATAACATAAAGATTATCTCTGGTCTTCTTTCAATACTGATATAAGCAGCTCAGAGCAAAGAGAGGGATACTGACATGGATGTGCTTAAAGAGAAAGGTGGCTTTTTAAAAAACAGAGGTGCTCACAGATGCAACATCAGACAGGGATTATTCACTGAACAGTGCAATTCATATAGAAAACTATAAGCCCTCTCTCCTCCCCAAAACCGTTTTTGAAAGCCTCAACACCTAGCTGCTCCCTGCCAGACACTCAAACTCAAAATGCCAAACACTATACTTAAGAAGGAAATACAATCATTGGAGGGAAACAATTGTTGGGCCAATACTAAGTACAGAATAAAAACTAGTAACAATAATTCAGTTTCAAAAGAATAACACTAGTTAAATTAAAGCCAACTCATAACTTTGTATATCTTTATCTTCTCTCAATCATGGTAGATTTTGATGAATATAATATTTAAAATAGGAGTCGGAGCTTGCAGTGAGTGGAGATCGCGCCACTGCACTCCAGCCTGGGCAACAGAGCGAGACTCCGTCTCAAAAATAAATAAATAAATAAATAAATAAATATGAAAAAATAATAATAAGCTCTGACCTATCATTTATTAACTGCTTTGTGCCTTAGTCAGAGTTTCCCAGAAAGCAGAACCTCATGCAAAGGCTTATGTGCTACTTTGTTAAAGTGTTCAAGCCCAGGGAGACAGGAGTGCAGAAAGGAGGAAGTAAATCAAAGAAGGAGGGAAATAAAATGCAAGTCATTTATACAGCCCCTCGGATTGTTCTGTCTTCTGTAACCATCTTCTAAGAGGCTGTATAAACTATCTCAGAAGAATCCATCCAAGGTGAGAAAGAGAAAAAATTACCCACCACTCATTATCAAAGTTTTACTCACTGACATTGATTTCCTTGAATCCCCAGTTTGCACATACATGGGGACTTAGGAGGTCATGCAGGGTCTCACATTCGGCACAGATGAAGGGGTAAAAGGTACACAGTACAGGCAGAAGGCAAGGCACTGTCACATTCTTCCCTTGTGGGGCCAGTGGCTGCAGTAGCTCAGTACGAGCACCCAGAAACTTCAGATACAGGTGAAGCCAAAAGATGAGTTGTCACATGGAATATCTTGATGCAGCCCACTCCTTGCATTGCTCAGTCCTCTTACATAATATACAGTTCCTATACAAGCATTAGACTTCCATTGTTAAAATAAAATGTACTGTTAAAATAAAAAGACCCGTCCTCTCAGGAAAGCAGTGTGGTTTAAAACCGCTTTATTCCTATTAAGTGGTATATTAACTGGAAATGTTTGGGAACCACTGACAATGTAAGTTTGCTTGTGCTTTTGAGATGGAGGAGAGATAGAGAGAGAAAGTCCATGCCATCCATGCTGTGAAAGACTTTACTCTTCCTTAATCTGCCATTTCCTTGATGGGTTTGAACCAAGTTCAGAAAAGCCTTCTCTATACAAACATTAGCATTAATTATGGGTAAATAGCAGCACGAATTATGTCATCTTTGTACAGTTTTAGTATCTATGGTCTCATATCATACAACTTGAAAGCCACTGCACAGAAAGCCAGAAAATCTTTGTTATCACTCAGGCTTAATCATTGTCAGCCTTAGGTAAATTGTTCACTCAAATATTTATGGTATAACTACTATATATCAAGCCCTTTTCTAGTCTTTGCAAATAATAAAATGAAAGTATCATTCCTGCCCTCAAGGAGTTCAGAATCTAAACTGAGTAATTTAAATTTTAATGAAAAAACTTATAGTCTGATGCAAAAATTTACCCAGATCTCCAAATCTCAATTTCCTCAAGGGGAAAATGCCATCTAGAGGTTTTATAAGGCTCTTTCAGCTCTATAAAAATTTGCTACCCACAGCAAACAGCAAAAGTAAATAAAGCAGACGCCTCATCCCCATGCCTTTCCACGCATCACTGGTTCAGATTTGGCCCATGCTGGAACACAGACCACTTACCTTCTAATGCACCTTCACTGCATAGGTCTCAGAAGGCTAGGTTGTCAAGCGACTCTGCAAGGTTATGACCTAGATTTTGAACCAGACAGAAGATCACTACAGCCCGGGTCAGTCTTATGAGTGCTGAGCCCATCTAAACATGGCTTCCCCGCTTTGAACAGTTCCTATCCATGAAAACCCAGCATACCTTGCATCAGAAGGGTCAGGACGTGGACGACATTCAAGTTTCCTTTTAGCTCTAAGGATTCTAAGAAACCTGGGGAATATTTACTCACACAAATAGCAAATAAAAGCATGAAACTTACAGCCTATGAGAGAAGCAGCAACTTTACTTCTAGTGAAGTCCTTTAATCACTGACTGCCCAGCATGCACTGAGTGCATACAGCAAGATGAAGGACAGGATACGAAGGGAAGATAGGAAGAACTTCCAGAAGCAGGCAACGTAAGGAAAGAATAAGAATATTTAAAAATCAAGTCTCACATTGCTAAACCAGAAACACCTTCCTATGATTAGTTTAGCCTCTTAGATGAATTACAAAACTATTGTTCATAATAAAGTTCTTGGGTATAACTAAGTACTATGAGAATTAGGCACTACTCCTGGAGCGAATATGAATCTCCTGTGAGAGGGAAGTAAATGAAGGAGTTTCAACTCTGGATGCTCCTCTTGGTGATAAAGAGAGAATAATACTTCCTGCAGCTGTGCCCCCCAGACATTAGCCTGCGTAAGAATCACCTGGAAGGCTTATTAAAACACAGAATACTGGACCCTGGATTCTTAATACTCTGCCCCAAATTCTGATTCAGTGGATCTAGGGTGAGAGTGAGGAATTTGTATTTCTAGAGAAATCTCACATAATGTTGATGATGCTGGTCTTTGGACCACATATGTAATGGCATTGCCCTAGAGCAGTGGTTCTCAAATATTAGCCTACTTCAGAATTACCTTGAGGGCTTGTTAAAATATAGATTGCACCTGGGCCCCACCCACAGCATTTCTGATTTAGTAGGCCTGTGCAGGGTTTAGGAATTTCCATTTCTAACAAGTACCCAGGTGATGTCCAGGCTGCTTGTCCTGCCACCACACTCTGAATAGCTTTGCTCTAGGAACTTTCTACATGACAGTGTTTTTTTCTGAAAAAAAAATGCCAATTTCTAGAAATCTTCATAAACGAGATGCTGGAGCATAAAAGAGATGCTCTAGCCTAGAGTCAAGGATATCAATGAGAGGATATCAATGAGAAAGAATATATGGTAGGGAGAGAGCAAATAGGAGGAAAAGAGGAAACATCTCAGGCATGCCCCAACGAAGTGATGCGGTGGAAAGAACGCTAGTTTTTCAGTCACATAGACATAGGTTCAAATCCCAGGTGTGATGCATCTGATGCAAAATATATATCCCAAGCCATTTTCCCAACTGAAAATGTGTATAATGATGCTTATTTCATACGATTCTTCTGTGTGTTTCATGTGGCAAATATATTCAAACACCTAACACATAATACACAATAAAGCAATAGAGAAGTTTCTTGTACTTAAGTTCATAAATTTTAGCATATACAAGGAAAAGCTTGGATCATTTTTCCAGATTTTTAAAATTTTTTCCCATAAGTGTTATGATATTTCAGTCAAGTGTTCACACATTCCAAAAATGTTTGCTTTCTTATTAGAGATTGGGGCTAGATGGCTTCGGGTCCTCTTCCTTCGTTAAAGCATTTGATTATTAAGGAAAAACAAGGGATCTTAATTACAAATTGAATAAGTACAAGTACATCTAAAGTATATTATCATTTCCAAAGCAGAGGAAAATGGTGCCTGGTTGACTTAGTCCAGTCCAGCTTTATAAAGAAATATCTAATAGAATTTGAGGCTGGCATGATATCCATTGCTGATTTAAAGCAAAGGATAGGCTGAACTTCCAGAACATCCCCACTCATCAGCACTTCCTCCACTCTAGCCTATCTTCCTCACCCCAAGGAAAATTAGCTTTGCATGTTGTGATTTGAGATACAGGCATTCCCAATGATAAATATGCTAACTATAGTACTCTTCAAGGACCTGTGCGTGGAAAAGAAGAGAACACTAGTTTCCTTCTTATTCTACTCCTTCTGGTCATCTCAGCATATGCCATGTTATAATCCAAGTTAAAATGATTTAGGTTTTGCCTATTAACTCCAAGCAAAGTTCAAATCCCACATAAATAAGGTTTTTCTACTGTCAACATAGTGATCATTTTCCTGCACCAGGATTTATTTTGATATTCCCAAAGTTCCTAATTCTGCATGTTTTCCAACTGTTGCCTGCCTTCCTGAAATAGTGCTAATTTGACCCAGGGTCTGTTCCTGTCAGTCACTGAATGAGAAGTTTTTTATGATGTATTTGTACAACTGTCACACTAGGACAAGAAAGGCAATGGAAATCTCAGTCCAGTATTGGCCATCCCACTTCCAGACCATTCCAAGCAACATTAGACATGTTTCTCAGTTTTTATTAATCTCTCCAAGCAAAGAGATCACAAACCGTTATGCTTTTTTCTCTATTTTTAACCTTAATATTTTAATTTATAACAAAGAAATACATATATCTTTAAAAAAACAAGTTGAACCAAAATGTTTATAATTAAGGTGACAGTAAGATTTATTATACAAACTGGGACACTTTTGACTCACATAAATATTAGAGCAAACAGGATATGAGATATGACACATAAACCAGAACTGTCATGGGCAAACAAATATATAGGGTTGCTCTTATAATGAAAAATAGCAGATCCTGACCCACCCAACTCTCAACTTCACTCCCTACCATCAATCACAGTTAACTCTTTAAGCTATATTTTCTGGAAGTTATCTCCTTTTTTTCTGTAGAATTAATTATATGACTAGCTCTCAATCAGTTTTGGACATTAACTATTGACTTGCTATTATGATAGAATAAAACTGAGTGCTCTTATACCACTGATCTCTCGTTCCCATCCTACTAATACCATTATATCACTATTTTTTGTTAAATTCATAATAGTTTGCAAAATTACCTATGTAGATATTATTCACTACAAAACCAAGTAATACCAAAGTATTTTAGGAAAGAACTACATTCTTTTCTTGTACTCCTTATAGCTCTTTTCCTGAATTTAAGTTGCCTTATTTCTTGATCTTTGTAACTTCAATACTCACATCTTTATTTTATTCTCCAAGTTCTCCGTCATAATCTACCATTGAGTTGTTCTCCTAACCTGCTACATCATATGTTCTATCAAGTCCCCTTTATTTCCAGACCATCTCCTCCTGGAGCCCCCAATCCTACTGGTCCAACCTGAACTAATGCCTGCTGTTGAGGGGTCACCTTGAATGTTCTTTCTTCTGAGTGAGAACCACTGCTTCTTGGAAATGATGTTTCATCTTGATTTATTTCTTCATCGTGATTAAGCACATTCAGAAGAGGCTCTCATGAATATGTGAGTACCTGAATCTTCATATGTGTGCAGATGTCTTCACTTTACCTAAATATTTACTGGTAATATGGCTGGACATGACATTGTAATTAGGAAATCATTTTCACTCAGAATTGTGAAATGCTTCATTCTTTCTAGTATCTAGTGTAGCCACAAAGCAGATGCTATTCTGATGCTTACACCTTTATTGGTGATTTGATTTTATTTTTCCTCTCCAGAAATTTTTAGAATCTTCTTCTGTATCCCTGGTCTAGCATTAAGTGTTTTGGGGTGGGTCTTTTTAAATTATGTTACTGGGCAGTCACTGAGGCCCATTTCCATCTGTTTAGGAAATATTATTTTATTACTTTGTGGTTATTCTTCTCCTATTGTTTTATCTGTTTTTTACTTATGGAATTCTTTTTATTCAATTTTTGGGCATCATAAACTCTAGTCTTTCATATTTTCCTATTATAACCAATCTCCCTTTGTGTTTCACTCTTAGGAGGTCTTATTGACTGTCTTCCAACTATCTACTCAATTCTCTCTTTCAGCAATCATATATCAAACTTGCAAACCTTCTCTTTTTCTAATTTCTCCTTTTCATAGCATCTATTTATTGTTTTTTGACCACAATAATCCCTGTTCATCCCTGAATTTGTAATGTGGAATGTTTCTTCTTTTTCCTGAATTATCTGAGTTTCTTCTGGGTTCATTTCATTTGTTTATTTTTGGCTTTCTGTTTCTGGGAGAGAATATTTCATTATGTGGACAGTGGCTCATGACTTTCCATTCACATTTAATAATAAGACACTAGGAGATTATTGGAAACTCCCTGATTACAAATGAAGATCATTGATTAGAGGCTTCACTTTTGGGTGTCTGAGGTGGAACTTTCCTTCAGGCTACTCTAAGAGCCCCTAGTGTCAATGCGTTGGTATTCTGATTATCTAATGCTGCATAACATGCCATTATAAAATGTAATTCAACGTGCATACCAAAAAGAAAAGCTAGTAGTTACCTGGTTTTAACTCATTTCCATTTTCTATGTATATGCGGATGTTTATGGATGCTTTCTTGAATTTCTCTTGCCACACATATGAATACTAATCCAGAACAATGTCTTGGATCTTTATTAATAGTTGGTTAATATTTGCTGTTTACTAAAGGGAACACCATTGAGGAGAGTTTTAGGACAAATCAACTAAAAAGTTTATATCCGTGAGGACTACAAAATCAAAAGGAAGGGGCAACTAAACTAAAGCAGAAGACCTGATCTGCAAACTCAAATTACCAGTAGAAAGATTTTTAGCTGCAGAAAAATCTATGTACTTTTTAAAATATTTGCCATCTGACCCCAATTCATTCATTGCTTTACCAGTGTGAATTTTTGTATTCTTACTTACTGGGTTTTGTTATTATTATTCTTTGCTAAATAGATCTTTTTTCATCCAAGGAAGCTCAAATTCAGCTCTCGTAAATATTTTTTCTTATTTGGAATAAATTGCTTTAAGTTTGCATTAAAAGCTGAGGATATACATTTGGTGCCTTTTTTTCTTCTTTTGACAGAGTCTTGCTCTGTCACCCAGGCTGGTGTGCAGTCACTATCTCAGCTCACGGCAACTTCTGCACCCCTGGTTCAAGCAATTCTTGTGCCTGAGCCTCCTGAGAGGCTGAGATGACAGGTGTGCACCACCACGCCCATCTAATTTTTTTTATTTTTAGTAGACATAAGGTTTGTCATGTTAGCCAGACTGGTCTCAAACTCCTGGCCTCATGTGATCCACCCTCTTTGACCTCCCAAAGTGTTGGGATTATAGGCATGAGCAATCAAACCTGGCCTAGTGTACCATTTAGTAACATAAGTGATCTACCATACATACACACTGCTTTGTTCCTGTGATTACATTTTGGCAGAGTAGAAAAACCCACAGAAAGGAATAAAAGAACAATATTCTTCCAGAGCATAGAACAGTTCACCATCATGTTTGGTAATCCACTCAGAATGTTTGTAGAATATCTAAGACACACAAAATTAGATTTAGCTATTATAAACAAAACACCAAAGCAATGGCAACAAAACCAAAAATTGACAAATGGGATCTAATTAAAGAACTTCTACACAGCATAACCAGCTTTCATCAGAGTGAACAGGAAACCTACAAAATGGGAGAAAATTTTTGCAATCTATCCATCTGACAAAGGGCTAATATCCAGAATCTACAAAGAACTTAAACGAATTTACAAGAAAAAAATAACCCCATCAAAAAGTGAGTGAAGGATTTGAACAGACACTTCTCAAAAGAAGACATTTATGTGGCCAGCAAGCATATTAAAAAAAGCTCATCATCAGTGGTCATCAGAGAAATGCAAATCAAAACTACAATGAGATAACATCTCATTCCAGTTAGAATGGTGATCATTAAAAAGCCAGAAGACAACAGATGCTGGAGAGGATGTGGAGAAACAGGAACGCTTTTACACTGCTGGTGGGAGTGCAAATTAGTTCAACTATGGTGGAAGACAGCGTGGCAATTCCTCAAGGATCTAGGACCAGAAATAGCATTTGACCCAGCAATCCCATCACTGGGTATAGACCCAAAGAATTATAAATCATTCTACTATAAATACACATGTGCACATATGTTTATTGCAGCACTGTTCACAATAGCAAAGACTTGGAACCAACTCAAATGCCCATCAATGATCAACTGGATAAAGAAAATGTGGCACATATACACCATGGAATACTAAGCAGCCATAAAAAAGGATGAGTTCATGTCCTTTGCAGGGACATGGATGAAGCTGGAAACCATCATTCTCAGCAAACTAACACAGGAACAGAAAACCAAACACCATATGTTCTCACTCATAAGTGGGAACTGAACAATGAGAACACATGGACACAGGGAGGAAAACATCACCCACGAGGGCCTGTTGGGTGGGTTGGGGGACTAGGGGAGGGATAGCATTAGGAGAAGTACCTAATGTAGATGATGGGTTGATGGGTGCTGCAAATCACTGTGGCACGTGTATACCTATGTAACAAACCTGCATGTTATGCACATGTATCCCAGAACTTAAAGTATAATTTTTTAAAAAATTTATATTGCATCTGTTACTTTACATAGTGATAATGCTACACACATTAAGGTTTCACACAGCTAAAATCAAGAAAGATCTATGTAGAAAAAATACTTCACAATTCTGTCTTCTGAAATCATTTGTAACTGCTCATGTACTTACTCTTCAGGTGACTCAAACACGTGGATTACCAAATAGGCCAAAAATGCAGAAGGCTCCAAAGTAAGTAAACCTATGGTGACGATTTAAATCAGGTTTTTCCATCTTTTATTTCTTCCAGAAAAAAAGTCAAAGGTTCATGTTCTCTTAAAAGAGAATACAAACTTCCAAGTCTTTTCAAGTTGTAGATTTTAAGCTGCCCTAAATGACTTTAAAATGAAAAGAAATGTGCTTTCCTGCAGTATGTTTCTCTACTGTTTGCATGAGCTGAGACAAAACCAGCGGTATTTAAAATGAATTGCAGGTCTTAGTGGTATGGAAACTCACCCTTCAACCATCCACAAATGAGAATCACTCAGACAGCTAAAATGACTTCTCAGTTTAACATCATCTTCCAAGGCCATGATAGGACCGTCCATAGCCTTCTCTCCACTGTACGCAAGAGGAAGCGGCTGTTATTTACAGCCCTCCTTTTTTGCAGCATTAGACAGTAACAGGCCCATCCTGAGCTTATTTGCAGAGGACAGCTATGAAAACACCTCCAAAGATATTCACTCCAGGTTAGAAAATACTTGTTCCCCATTAGCGTGAGGATTCATATTGTGCACTAGTAAATCTCTCTGCATGTGTTCATCATGACGATGTACTCAGAAAGGAGATCTAAGTTGTGATGAGCATCCTGCAGCAGTTCCAGGGAATCATGGATGAAAAGCACGTCTCCTTTAAAAACCAGCTACTGCAAAACATTGAAGCAGATCAAATTCATTAATATGCAATATAAATGTTCATGGGAGTAAATAACAAAGGACTAAGGTCTCATGCAATTTCTTAAAAGTTCTGATTTTCACTTTATATAATCTCTTCAGTGCTTTCCATGAAACTGAACTGTTTAGCCATTAATATTCATAAACAACTTTCATTGTCAAATTTAGTTCCTAAATTTGAAGGATTATCTAACAAGTTCCCAGATGATGCCCACACTGCTGGCTCAAGGACCACATTCTCTACAACCTTAGAGAATTTTCCACACAACAATGTCTTTTGTCAACAATTGTTCTGTGCTGTAGACATCTTTATAAAGGAGGTGCAGAGGCAGTAGATGGCAAAAGTAAGCTATGGTAAAATGGAAGGTAAAGCACATTAGTGGGAAGAAAAATATGGTGGGTAGAAATCAAGTAGGAAGAGAAGAAAAAATATCTCAGGCACGCATCAACAAAATAGTAAAGTGGAAATACCTGTTTTTAGCCACAGGGACAGAGGTTCAAACCCTATATCTGGTGCTATGCATGGTGCTATCTGGTGTAACACATATATTCTAATTCCTATTCTTATCTTCAAATGGGGATAATACTTTTCACTTGGGGTTGTATGTGTTCGATGTGGGAAATATATTGAAGCACTTAGCTCACAGTAAGAAGCAGTAAAATAATACAAAAGGTTTTTGTACACAGTGCATGAATTTGAGAGTACGGAGAGAAAAGCTTGGATCATTTTCCCAAGCTTCCTTTATTTATTTTTTTTCTCCATAAGTACCATGATGTCTCAACCAAAGAGGGGGAAGTCAGCACCTCCTGGCTGGGTTTTCAGGAATGCAGTTCTCAAGTACAGTAGTTGTACTTTCTTTTTCTGGATTCTATTTCCATTCCCATGTATATGTGATTATGGAATCATTTCATCTATTATAAAAGACAGCAGCTTTTTATTTCATGTGGAAAATACTAAATTAGTTTTAAACAGTTTGGGTTTGGGGGAGTGGGGGGCAAGACACCAGAGGATAAGTTAAAAAGTTACATTGTATTTTGAGAGACCAGAATCAAAGGAAGTCTCAAGTTGCTTTTGAGTCTAGTGTCATTCTTTCATCGCACAAAACTTTGTCAGTGTGTTTTGATTCAGTCCAAGTTCTTTTCTCCTTGATCTGTAACTACTGAAATGAATTATTGTTTTTCATTTTGCTATTTCCAGCTGTGACAATCTTACCTTCATGTGATAATACTTGATTCCTAATTAATATTCTACCAGATTTAGAATAAAAATCAATACTACTTATGTTATCAAAATTATCATAATGGCCAATAGCCATCGATTGAATATCTTCTATGTGCCAGGCATTATAAATGTGTTTAAGAGACTTGGGGACATCTTTCCACAGTCATTAAAGTTCAAAGGAGCCTAACTGATAGTCCCCTGTTCACCAAAGTTGACTTGGACTAATTATTTCTCATGACAGATCACGTTCACAGGCCATAAACCACATCAGTTAACCCCACGGTTGTTATCAGCAACTGGGTCCTCACCCAGAAGATAATTATTGATAAATACAGGCCACCAGTATCTCTGTGGCCCCTGTCACTCCACCCCAAGTCTATTCATGACCATCTCACCAGCTGGGAGGCACAGAGGCTGCTTTATGAGGACGTGATGACAACAGGGTCCTATCTGCAGCCTTCCCTGCAGGGATGTGTGAAAGTGAAAGGGCATGGCCTTTCACCTTTAAATCTCCACTGGCTTCTTGCCTTCGTTCCACAAATATGCTCATCTTTGTTTCCTTGGAAGCAATCCCTTTGCTCCATTTTCTTCTCTTTTCTGCTTTCCCTGGACTCCTTCCACTGTTTATGCCTAATCACGTATAAAGGTAACCCTACGATTTACTGGCCACCAATTATGAATGAGATATTTGAACATATTTAGCCCTCTGAAAACATGTAATGATGAAAATGTGTTCAGAAAATTTCTTCACTAAAATCCAAACTCATGTTTGATGCCAAGGCCTGTGTTTTGCTTCCCATACCTCCTAGAGGTATCCACACCAGTTTAATCCCTTTTCTCACCTTGCCAGAATAGCCAGACCAGTTTTCTTTAGAAAATCAGCATTTGTAATTTTCAATATGAAGTTGGGCTACGAAACGTAATTATCTTTCCTATGGGGTTCTTGTGTGTCTACAAGTATCTTCAGATAAGGTTATAAGGTGTCAGGGCCACATTCTGGAGTGTTTCCTTAGAGGACATAGCCATGTAATTTGGAATCTCTACAGAATCCTTGATGGAAAGAAGAAAACTTTAAACGGAAGATGGCACCATAAATAAATCTTAGAGAGAGAGAGAAAGAGGAGGGAAACAGGAGAAGAGGGAAATGAGAAGTAGGAGGTTAGTAGGGTCCTTTATTTCTAAGCCTAGTGAGTAAGCATTTCAATTTAGTGGCTAAGTCCACTTGGTTAGCCCCAACCAGCAGATTTCACCTAGCCCTAAAGTTCCAGGCCCCTTGCTTCTCACTGACTTGGTACTCTCCTGCCTCAGGACTTTTGCACATGGTCTTCCCTGTACATGGACTTCTCTTTCCAAATAGCCACATCACTCTCTCCCTTCTCTGGGGACCTTAACTGAACTGTCATTTTCTCAGTGAGGGCTTCTTCATTTCTATTTTGGAAACTGCAACAGCACTTTCTCCTCCATCATCTTCTTTTTGACTGCTTTATTTTTCTCCACGGCACTTATATACTATATAATTCACTGTTTTAGTTTTTATTTTGCTTATTGTCATCCCTTCCCACTAGAATGGAATATCTATGAGGATAGGGGTTTTTGTTCACTACTGTATCCTAATGCCCAAACTCAACTTAGCATTCCATAAGTGATGTTAAATGTTTGTTGAATGAATGGATGCATTTGAAGGTAAGTGTCCCTCCACCTAAGTCCTCACACTGTACAGCTATTTAGTAATGCAATATATGTGGGGCAAAGTTGGATTTTCCTTTTAGTGACTAAGCCCCATCTTAATTCAGTGGGGCACCTTTTACTTGGTCCTAGGCCCACAGGTTACCAGGAATATTTTTATTTCAGAATTATACATTACCACTGGGGCTTGAAGCTGGCTGTTAGGGCACCTCTGCCCTAGGCACATGAGAGTACTGTTGAAGACAAGAGAAATGTTTACAGCACTCATGGTGTGAACAGTAGAGATGAGAGCAGCTGCAAAAGAAACCAGAAGTAAACTATTCTCAGAGTCAAGGATAAGGGGCTGGAATGGCTATTCTCAATTTGCCTTATCATTTTCAGATTACAAAATCTTAGTCCCACAGGCCATAAATTATAAGGTTGGCTGCATCCAAGGGGCTCGTGATACCACCACATTGCCATGTTAATTAGTGAATACCCTAACTGTATAGAAAGCTGAAGTGCATCATTGTGTATTTGGTGCTGTTTAGTGAGCACTATAATCATTTTTCTCTAAAAATCTAAAGGTTCTACAAATTTGCGGGGATTGGTTTGGGGTGCTTTTTTTTTTCAATTTTCAAAACGTTTTAGTATATTTGGTTTGAAACTCAATGAAAGGAAGATTTTTAAAAGTCATACCCCATTGGCCTTTCCCAAGAACAATTTATACTGGAGTCTGTCTGCAGGGGTTAAACATGGTGTGTGCTTACAGCTCAGATTTCACAAGAGAGAAATGTGTGGAGTGTCTCCCAGGAATGTCAAGCCCAAGAAGCTGAAAGGGGACTTGAGAAAAATTAAACATGGGCACATTTTAGTTGTATTTTATTACAAAGCAAACAGGAAGTCCAACATTAAATGTAACAGCATCCATGAGATCCAATCAGAAAGGCTTTCATTTAATAAAACCATGGTAAAGTTATAGAAATGTCAATAGATGGTTGAAAACCTAAAAGATAATTATGGTGAAAGATTATTTTTAAAGTTTAATAAAATTAGTCAAACAATGGGTTGAACCCTGGGGGCAAATCCAGCTTTGCAAGCAGCCTCAGTCCCTGGAGATGTTCCCAGGCACCTCTCCAGAAGTCAAGCAGCAGCTTCTTGCCTCTTGTCTGGTGAATTAAGGTAGCTTCACAGTGGTTCACAAGAAGCCAGCCCCAAAACTGTGAGGCGCTAATTTAAAATTGACCACACATTTGAAAGCAACTGAAGTTTCTTATATGGGTACCTGGAAGAGACTGAGTAATATATATTGTGGGTGGGGCTTTTACTCTAATTTAGAACCTTATAAATTAAAAAAATTGGATAACTAAAGAGATTGCTGGTGGACACTAATGTTTCCCAATGGATGGTCCTAAGACCACGCAGCCAGATTCACAGGTTGGGGTGGGTGTGGGGACTGAGAATGTGCTTGTTAAAAATGTAGAACTCTAAAACTTAACATAGACCTGCTGAATATGGGATTTCTGAGAGTGGCTTCCTGGAATCACCAGACTTCCCATACTTCTGATGCTTACTAAAATGTAGGGCTAACACTAGAGTGGGTTTCAACCTTTGCCACATGTGGAAACACTCAGGAAGCTTTAAGAGTGAAGCCTGGTCCAACCTCCAGAAACTTTGTTGAATTGTTTGAAGTACAGCCTGGGCATCAGGATTTTTGAGAATCATCTTTAGATGATTCTAATATTGACATAATATATAGAATTACTGCAGTAGAATCTCTTCTGAATAACAGCCTCCTCTTTCTTATTATGTAGAAATAAAACATGAATCATAAGACGGTTATGATCAAATAGGCAAAGTTCTTTGACTTATTTCCAAAAAAATTGTTAACAAGTTGAAATTATTCTCTGATTATATGGGGCAACCCGAGGACTTGAGACTACAGTGGGTCAAATAACTGTCTAAGGTGTGATTAAATCCTTTTAGACAAGAAGAAACATCTGAGCAGAAAACTGTGGACATTAAAATCCCTGGAGATAAACCAGAGAAACACAGATTTCACGGATCCACTACAGACCTTCTTTCTTCAAAGTTGGCAAAGGAATTGGGTGAAACATTGAAAGTGTGGCCCCTTTCAAGCAACATTCAACATGCCTTTAAATCTTAATTATGTTCTTTATAAGTTGAGTGTACCAGGGGTTAATGATAATATCCAATATTGATTGACCTCTTACTATGTATCAGGCACTGTGTGAAGTGCTTTCAATGCATTCCGTTACTTATTGCTATGTGGTAAGTATGATTATTACCCCATTTCACAAAAGAGAAAACTGAGACCTAGTGAGGTTAAATGTCCAAGGTTACACAGGTTTTAAGATCTTCAAGGCCTGTGTTCTTGATCTATATTGATAGTATCATAGATTTAAATAAAGACCCAGTATTACTCAGTAGTAATAATGCACATAAAAAAATAAAAAGAGGAATCGATTTATTTCTCTCCCAAAAGTGGTTTTTCAGTCATACCTGACTACCCCAGCTATGATGAATGAGCCCTATTCCCTGAAGTTGCAAATGCCTTTGTAAGTACAGGAAACCTAAAATTGTCTCAGTGAATCCCACCTTCCCTGGGGGTCTGTTAGTGACCAATTTGTCATGGAAGGTACAGTCTTCTATTTTTAAACTACAGATCAGCTCTCAGAAAAAAATCCCATAATTTGAAGGAATGAAGCCTTTGTTTGAAAACTGGAGAGGAAAACCCAAAGATCTATTGAGAGAATAAGGCACAAAATGACATGGGTTAGAGGTCATTTGCCTACTCAACGTGCATCCAGGTTCTTGAGTGTTCTCTTGTCTGTGTGACTGATGATCTCCATGATATCCCCATTGCTGAAATGGATCTTTGTCTTACTCAATATTTAGAGGGTAGATTCCTTTTTAAGGCTTCTTTCTCAAGTGGATTTGCTTCTAGAATGTATTGTCGGATTATTTTTTAATGTTTTAAAGTGTTATAGGAGGGTGGGCTTACAACACTTTTAAAAATAATAATATTGATACCCAGTGACCCGCTTCAATCATCTTGGGGCAAGGTGAAACCCCCCCATGGCTCTTCCATCAAACGAAAGCCCTGTGGGTAATAAGGGAGTGAATAGGAGATGCAAAAGCATTGCTTATTTCTGCAGTCAGTTCCTGTCATCCTTTCATCAGCTAAGATATTTTTAGCCTAAGGAGGAAAGCCAGGAGTCCTGATTTCTTGTCCCTTTTCCATTTCTGGGATCACCATGGTCTGAGAAAATTGCTGCCTTCCTAGATTAGTCCTTTTCTCTCAGAAATGGAGACAATGATATCATGTTTTTGCCACTTAATCCCAGTGATAATGCTAGGGTCAATGGGAATGTTTGGAAAGGAGAGAAAAAAGCCTTTGAGCTAGGATCAGAGGTGCTGGGTAAGTACAGTATTTTATTATAAACAATAATAATGGGCCTTATGTTCCTGATGTCTGGGAAAAAACCATTCCCCTTTTGGCCTTCATTAAGACTTGGACCCAAAGGTGCTAATTAGTACAAAATATATGTACTGAATGGCACCTAGCGCCTAAAGGAGTTAATTCATCTCCAAAAGGTGACTAATTTCCCCTCCGCCTTTCCCACACTAGGCTGCTGTCCATTGTTACTAGTGCAGGATAACTGCACCCTTCTCGCAGGGCTATTGGGCCCCATTTGCTTCCTCCAGTTTATTTAATAGAATATAAAGGATCTGGAAGTGCTATTGGAATAATTACCTTCTATTTTAACATCTCCTCTTGACTCATTGGTAGAGGCAGTCCCAAACTAATAATGATTACCTGAGACAGTTTATAATTGCTATTTATAAGAAAGTGTTATTTCCTATATCATTGTCAACATATATATTTTTTTTTCACAATGCACAGAATAAGTCTATTCTCTTTAGGTTCCATTCTTTAAAAAAAAAAAATCTTTCTTCTTAGAGCCACTCCAATAGCTTTTGCATTTTGATTGATGTAGCATGCTCCCTACTCCCTTCACTGAACCAAACCTTCTCACAGTTTAGCATAGAAGTCATCAAGATCCAGACTAAGTCATCTAGATCCTGGCCTCTCCCTACCAACCTGTTTTAACCAGGACAATGCCATAAGCAAATAGGTACTTAACATGTGATGATGATTTATCACAAAAATAATTACAATTTTAACCTAACAGTGTCACTGAACTTGTGACAATCATCCTCTTGGTATCCATCTTCTCCCCGTCTTTCATCATAAACACCAATATCAATGTTAAGAAGAAGTTAGAGTCCTGAGGCACAGTCAGTAAGCTATCTGATCTTTACCAGCAAATATATCTCAGAGGTCACACTTATTCATTTTAGCATATTGTGACTGATATATGGGCTGAAGGGCAAGACCAGCCTATATGTTGTCATGTTGTGTTGAAACACCCCGTAATAAATGTGAGTGTGGTGTTTACAACACAGCTTATGGTTTATGAAGCCCAGGCAGCTGGAATCACCTCATCCATCATCTATCCAAATTTTTTATCATACAGATAGAGTAGCTGAGCCCAGAAAGGTAAAGTGGCTTTGTTAAGGATGTCTTTTACCCAGTCAAGGCTATCTCCAGGAATAAAGGTGAGGTATGGAAAAGGAAAATACCTGATTTAAAGATAATGTCAGTCAATTAAGAAGATTTCTAGAGATCTAATAGAAAAACCACCTTAGGGTAACACCAACTTTATCCAAATCAAATTGATATATTACTCCAACCACAGGATCAGCCCTTGTCTAATATTGAAATGAACTGTATTTTTCTTTAACAGAAACTAATCTTCCGGAGAGATAATTAACCATGTAGGTAAATAAGATAGAACCGAAAAAGAAAGGCTAGAAAGGATGGGTTGAAGACGTGTATCCATGTGTATGTTTGTTAGCTTGACTCACTCTACAGCAACCCTGCACTCCTGATAGCAGTAAGAAAAATTCTCACAGATCAATTTGATAACAAGGAATTCCCAAACTCTCCCTAAAGTATTAATCTTGAGTTCCTGAGAGGCAGAGCTTGTCACAGAGGCTTGCAGGGGATCTTAATGACCTGGCAAGAAAGGACCTGTTATGGGATGATAACTAGACAGAGAAATGCCTCCAGGTCATTGATAGCAGGAAGTGCAGTGGAGACTCGACTCCCACACCTTATATATATATAACAAGGTTAAGTTGAGACTCATCCAACACTTGATCTCTATTTCTCCTCATCCACCCCTCCCTACCTTAAACAAATGCAAAAGGAAAGAAATGTGAACAGTTCTTTAAAAAAAAAAAAAAAAAAAAAAAAACTCTTCAGGAAAGTTTCCAATAATAACTTTACCTTTGCAAAAAGCAAGGAATTACATATTCTTTTCGACTGAAGCATGAGGTTTCAGAGAATACTTATGAGAATTGATCAAGAATCTATTTAATATGCATGACTGAACAATTAGATAAATATTTTAGCTGCGCTTTTTTTTCTTTCTGTCCTTCATTTATTTTAACTATGTGTTAAGTTCTAAAGACTGTCTTTTTGTGCTTACAGTCTGTCAGTGGATTTTTTTTTTGAGGGAACGATCTTTCAGGAGTTCTGAAATAAGCATTGAGGTATTGCAGTCAACGGTGACTGGCTGCAACTTTAACAAAGAAATTTAACCAAGAAGTGAACATCTGAGCCTACTGACTTAACTTACATTTAAGAGGAATGAGAAAAAAAACTTTTTAAAAGTTTCTTTTTTTCTGCATTATATCCATATAATTTCTGTGATGCTTCTCTACCATTGGATATTTAGTCTATATTACTTTTCTATGAAATCAGATATGTTACCAGCCTTCTTATTTAGTATACGTGAGGTAAATTAAGATAAGCAAAGCATATCTTGAGTTTTTAAAAAAACTCTATAAATTAAAGGTGATGTACCAAATTGGGCCATATATGTTAGGGCAATAGCTTAAAACATGGTCTGCATCCCAGATACTGAGACAGTATTTATAGTTTAACCCATAAAATCATATGATGTGGGCTGTAGCTGTTTCATTGATGCATGCATCACAGATATTGTTGATTAACTGACAATACATTTCTATCTGAAGTTCCAATATATTCTAAATTATGCTTTTTATGGAAATTATCTCTAGAAGGAATAATTCTTCTGGTCAAACTTGTACTTTTTGAAATAAGTTCATGTTATACAACCAAACTCATATGCTGATTTTGATCAAAATCAGAATATACTTACAGGACCAAAATCATATAGAACTTTAAAAACTGAGTTAAGAGGCTATTAGATTTTTCCAAGCAGAAGATAATGGTGCCCAGAGAAGACAGAAGTCATCAAGCTATCCTTTAAATAAACAAAAACATTAGTTTGAGTTTTCATGTTAACACAATTGCACGTTCTTCATATAAAATCATTGGTGACTAAATGTATATAAAGCATTTCATTTCCCTTAAAACTTGTTTATTGCATTAAGCATTTCCATTCATGCAGACAACCCAGAGAAGTGTTTGACATTCTACTCCAGGCAGAAAGTGACTAGACTCCAAGGAAGGGCACTTTCCAAAGGAGAATTTTCTACCTAATCTTCATCTTGCACTTCACTTACTCTTTCCAGAATTTGAGTTTACGAATGTGACCGATCTAAAACTTAATACTGATACTAATAGCTTTATTATTTAACAATTCTTGGACAACTACCTTTTTAACTTACACATTTTCTGGCAGAAACCTGAAACCAGATTATTTAATAATAAAATATAAGCTTTGAAACCCCTCCAAGTCTTTTACTTTTAGGTATAAGACCAACAATAAAAAATGTCTAGCTAAATATTGTATGAATGAAGGGATGATCTCTTTCACTGTACTGAGTTTCAATCCCCATTTGAATCCTCAGCCTTAGGCAAGTTCACCTTTGTAGATGAATGAATGTCTCGAAAAAAAGAAAATAATAGGGTTGTTCTTCATGAAACATAAAGCCTGTTTCTACTCCATACTCTCTTTATAGATTCCCTTAGGAAGAAATCTAGTGAAAGCTAAACTGGAAAGAATGTAATCAGTTTGCCAAAAGAATGTGATTAGCTTGCCAACTAGATGTGGATGGAGATATTATGTTCCAGCTGTTGTTAATATGATTTTAGTTTCTGGAGTCCTTCTGAGTGTACCCAAGCTCTTCAAGAAGGTTGTGGAAGATTTTACAAGTACAGAAGGATACGCCCACTAACTGGTGCTGGGGATGGCCAAATGACGAATAAGAGTCATTGTTTATCCAACTGTAATATGGTGGGATATACGAGAACTGAGGTGTTTTGCCACCATCTTATTTTCAAACACAAGCCTAATCTAGGAAAACCTATAAGCAAATGACTGTATTTAGCTAGTATATGAATAGTTATGGCTAATCATTTAAATTCAGAACCATATTCACATATTTACGGAAATGGAAGTTAAGGAAAAGTGGGAAAAATTCTTGCAAATGTCCGTCTAAGAGATTATACCCCATATAGGATTGTTATGACAATGAAATACTATATTCATGCACTCAAAAATTCTCAGGTACCTACCAGAAGAGATTAGATCTTTGGCTAACAGACCCAGTGCTTGATCTCCTCATTTAGACTCTTGAAACTAAACTTCTATGCCTCTCACGAATTGCAAAGCACGTCAGCTCTGGTCAGTGTTGCTTAGGTTCAAACCCTGGCACTGCCTGTACTATCAGTATATCCTTGAGCAAGTGCATCAGTTTCAGTAATAACAGTACCTACCTCAAAGGATTATGAGTTAATATGTGTAATGTACATTAAAAAGGCTCTGGCATATAGTAAGTTGGATACACATTAATTAATATTATCCTAACTTTCATTAGTCAACACAAAAAGTATTATTTCCATCCCCCTCCCCCAAATAAAACAATTGTGTCCTCTAATCCCTTGAGCAAGTTGTGGCCTAGGACCAACAGCACCGGCATTACCTAGGAGCTTGTTGGAAATGCAGGACCTCAGTCCTCAGTCCAGACTTACTGAATAACAATCTGCATCTTAACAGGCTCATTTGGATACAGACTGTAATTTGAGAAGAAACTGCTCCAACATACCCTCAGCACATAATATCTGTACGTTTTTCTCCAGAGCTTCCCTCCCCCAAACTTTCCTGCTATGTCCTCAAGAATTATTGTTTCAAAATCAATGAACTGCCTACAATCTTCTCTAAGTGTTTCCCCAAACTCCTTACCATACCTGCTCTGCCCTGAAGATATACATTTCTGTGTAAACTTCTGCAGTAATGACTGCTTGTTCTTACATACCCAAGGACATCAGAGTAAGGAAGTGAAGTTGCTGTCTTTCTTCTTCTCTGCTGCTGTCCCTCTTTCTAGTAAAACACCCTGTTCTATTGGGGCCATGGCATTTGAAGCTACAACTTTCTCCTGCTCCTTGTCCCTCTAGGCTTCAAATCTTTCATCCATCCCCTTCCATCCATCAGATTTTGCCACTTTTTCTCTCCAAACCATTGTCATCTCTTTGGGGAACCACAACAGCCACACAGTCAATCTAACAAGTTAGTGTCTCAGTTTCTTAACCATCTTGTTTACAATAACTTTCTCCAAAGCCTCACATTACCTCATATTTCCTGGGTTACACCTTGAACCTTATCATCATCTGGAAGGGTTCCTGTCCCCAAGGCACTAGTTTAAGCACCCCACTCTCTGGCTATAACCTCTCCTCTAGTTTGCTTGAGATGGCCATTTGAGCCATTCACAACTTCACTGACCTTTCTACTTTGTTCCAATATGTCAGCCCTTTTTATTTTTTAACTCCCTTCACATCTCTCCTTATCGAATTTAGATTCTGTGGTCTGTCATATTTCAGTAACATTTTTAGCAATTCCATAATTATGCATTACCAATACACAAATATCTCCACAACTATCCTCATTCTTCCTTCCTGTGACAGCGACAGAATCGACTTTGGGATTGTATAAAGCCAGTCCCTCCATTATGCTTTGAATGCTATGTCCATCCACCTTCTCAGCAATCTCAAGAACTACTGATTATATATTTTCTCTCTTTAGTGCTCAATCCCTACCTCCCTGCCTCCGTCAGATGGATCCTTGCCATTGACTTTTAAGCATGTTCGATTTTTCCCATCAAAAGGTAAACAGAATTTTCCTCATCCGCATCTCCTTCTAGTCTCCTTGCTCGATAACTTCCTCTTTCTTTTACGAAAACATTTTGTTTGAAAGTCTTTTCTTCCTAAAACACTCTTTTTTTATTGGCTCTACTGATGCTCACTCCTTTAGTTTTTGTTCTATCCCTCTCTCTCTCTGGCTGTTCCTTCTCCATCTTCTTTATACAAAACTTGGTGACAAATGTTTATTACTGTTAACTTTTTTTTAATTTTTGAGAACAAGGTCTCACTCTGTCACCCAGGCTGGAGTGCAGTAGTGTGATTATAGCTCACTGCAGCCTCAAACTCCTGGGCGTAAGTGATCCTCCCACCTCAGCCTCCTGAGTAGCTGGGACTACAGACATGTGATAAGCCATGCCTGACTTATTAATAACATTTTTAGAGCTAAAAGAGATTGTAAACATACAATATCTTCTATGTTTATATTTGTTTTAATATTAGCTATATACTTAAATATAAATACTATCATGTGAGTTGTTTTATTATAATCATTTTCCATTCATATTATATGATAATCCTCTATATACCTTATCAAATCTATAAATTCTCTTCTGAGAAACCCAAATTTAGCATGCCTCTTTTATCACCTTGTAATATTAGTTTGCGTTTGTGTGTTTTGCCCATAGGCTTATTGATTAGTCAAAGACTTAACAACTGAAACAAATTTCCCAAATACATATAAAGCCACAATGATGCTATAGAGAGATGAACATACAATATTTGAATAACCTTTCATTTACATATGCTACTTAAATATGCTCTCATTTAAGTTAACATTGATCATTATGATAACTGCAGATGCCAGGGAACTGGGGTTTGTACATTTAGGATAAGATCACATGAAAAATAACAATGAGGAGGTACTTTTGAACTTTCAATAAGAGACAATAATTTCTTAGAAAATTAGCTCTGAGGCCAGGTGCGGTGGCTCAAGCCTGTAATCCCAGCACTTTGGGAGGCCGAGACGGGTGGATCACGCGGTCAGGAGATCAAGACCATCCTGACTAACACGGTGAAACCCCGTTTCTACTAAAATACAAAAATCTAGCCGGGTGAGGTGGCGGGTGCCTGTAGTCTCAGCTACTCGGGAGGCTGAGGCAGGAGAATGGCGTAAACCTGGGAGGCAGAGCTTGCAGTGAGCTGAGATCAGGCCACTGCACTCCAGCCGGGGCGACAGAGCGAGACTCCGTCTCAAAAAAAAAAAAAAAAAAGAAAAGAAAATTAGCTCTGAATAGACCCCCAAAATGTGGGTTCTGTAAGTCATAAAGCCCTTTTTCCACAATACTGTCTTTATCTAGTATTCTCCCAGGGACAAATTGAAAATACAGGTAGTTTTATGTCCCTTCAAATAACCAAAAGAAAAAAATATAAATAATAAGAACTAAGTTTCCTATTTCAGTATGTTCAGTTCACACACTTTGAAATTAATTTCCCATAAGTACCAAAATGTTAACTACAATTCTATTTTCATCTTAGTAACATTACTTTAAAAAGCTGAAACATTATTGTCAAATCATCTCTTAAGTATTCATCAATTACAAGGATTTTCTGCATTCCAAGTTGCATTACCTCAGTGGTGAGATATGTTCTCATTTTCCATAATAGAAGGGAAAGAAGACCTAGCTTTGGATTATTCCCTTACCACCTGGGGGTTGGCATTGGGCGCAGCAGTCTTTATTAAAGCTTCTGTTTTATCACTTAGAAAATTAGGACAACTGTGTTTTTCTCACACAGTGACCATAAATGTTACATTGAATATTGTAGCAGAAATGAGGCATAGACTCAAATACCTACAATATAGGGTGGAATATTAAATGATCATTAAAAAAATGAAATATGGGTGGCAGGAAGTGCCAGATCAGGAAAGACTAGAGGTCTAGAAAACTTGGTTATGAGGATAATCTAGTGTGAACTCTAAAAGGCTGTGCACTATTCACAATAGCAAAGACATGGAATCAACCTAGGTGCCCATCAACAGTAGACTGGACAATGAAAATGTAGTACATGGACACCAAGGAATACTATGCAGCCATAAAAAACCAAAATCATGTCTCTGCAGCAACATGGATGCAGCTGGAGGCAATTATCCTAAGTGAACTAATGCAGGAACAGAAAACCAAATGCTGCATGTTCTCACTTACAAGTAGGAGCTAAACATTGGGCATTCATGGACATAAAGATGGCAACAATAGAAACTAGGGACAACTACAGGAGGGAGGGAGGGAAAGAGGAAGAGAGACAAGGCTTGAGTAACTACTGGGTACTAAGCTCAGTACCCGGGTGATGGGATCATTTGTACCCTAAACCTCATTATTACACAATATAGTCAGGTAATAGACCTGCAAGTGTACTCTTGAACCTAAAATAAAAGTTGAAGAAGTAAAAATAATAAAATAAAAAAAATAATATGCTGTGCATTCAAGCAGGTGGAGTGATTGGGAGAGGGAGTGGGAAGGGGCAGGCAGTTGAGAAATATAATGGAAGTCTTGGGCAGGATTCCATGAGGCTGGCATTAGAAATGCAATATGAGGACCCATACGGCTATTCAGGAAGGGATCTGAGTATGGGGAACTAGGTTCTTGAAAAGTAATGCAAGATCCAGGGAGAGATGTCACATTTTTCTGAGACAAGAAAAAACACAATATTCTCCACAAGATGATCAAGCTCAGCATAGAAGAACACAGGATTTGGAGTCTGACAGCCTTCATAAGGAGAAAGAAGAGCATAATACAGCTAAATAAAAATTAAATATTAATACTAAAGTATGCAGTGATGACTGTAAGGACAAAAAGCATTCTGGAAAACAATAGTCTACCACTGGTTGCTAGAAAGGTGGAAGAATGCTTCCTAGAGGTTATGGGATCCAACTGGGAGCCTTCAAGTCTTAGAGGGAAGGCAGGCATTATGGTGTTCAGTGTTAACAATCAGTATGGAGGTCAGAAACAAAACAACTGAGGGAACTGTCTCTTAAATAGATAGGAAATGCAAGCAGACAGCACTCCATTTCTACCAGACACTTAATACTATCTCCTTCTGAAATGAAATAGAAATTAAACTATAGGTGGAGGTGGGGAAGAAACACGGGAAATAATTCAAAGCACATGACTTTGGTTGCACTTTTATTTTCTTAAGAAAAATATAAACTTGGGTATTTGCACATAAAATATGGCTTTTCTCTCCACAGTTTACTGCTGATTATCTGTTTTCTGGTTGTACTATTGTATTTTACGTAGAAGAAACTGTCTCCAGGTTATAATGTAAATCAGCGAGAAATTAGATTTGAGTTACAGTTAATATTCTTGCCACATTGCATGTTAATTGATTAGGGAATTAATTTTCACAGATTCTCCATATCCTGGCTTTGACAGAAATTTATGTATTATATAAATATAAAGATCTCACACATTTTTCTCAGCTTGCCCATGGTACTCTCATAGAGTCAGAAACCTTTACTACCTACTTAGAGGATGCTCCTCACCCACCCCCAGCCCAATTCCCAGATCTCTTTTCCTCACATGAGCTTGCAGGTTGAGTTATGTCCGGAGCTCTGGAGCACATCAGTCCTTAAAAATGATACTTTCATTCACTTTTATTAGCAGTTCTGCTCCATCCTTGGACCCCAGTAAAAGTTCCTAGAACAAAGTCCTCATGTTGTACAATCTCTCTGATGCCTACTGGTCTGCATTGCTTCTTTCCGTGTGCAGCTCAGGAAATGATCCAGAATTCAGAGCCTCTCGAAACAGAACCCGATCTTGCCTTTGCCATCCCGGCCCCCAGGATGTGTGCCAGTTCGAGTTGGGTCAGTCCTGCTCCTTCAGAGTTGACCTTCCTAGAACCCACCATGTCATGGAAGCAACATCTCCAGGTTCCTTGCCCATGTTCATTAGGCAAGAATGAAACCACTGCCAAAGTACCTGCTGATCTTTTAGACAAAATGCAGTTTCCTGCAACCTCTTCTTTGTCACTGGCCTCACCTTTGTCTCCTTTGTCCTACTGTCTGCATCTTTTTTCACTAATTACTTTGTTCAGTGCCATAGTTTAGTGCCCATTTCTCCTTAGGTATGTCACAAGTAACTTGTATTTGTTGAGGTATTTGTTGAGGTATAGATCATTTTGACTCTGTTAGCCTTTGTTGGAAGACCAAGAACCAAGAGAGAACTAACTCAGTCTCTTCACGTATCTGGACCTATGATATATACATTTGTGAGCAATGGAGAACCCATAAACTGCGGGTCACATTCGCAGCAGAGCAGAGAAAATACAATCTACAAACTGAAAGAAGAAGCAGAGACAAGGCAGAGAGTCCCAGACTGCCAACCAAACCTGGATGTCCATGATCTCCCTTTTCAGATTACATTCCTTCCTCTTTCAGGTTAGAGAGCCCTGATCTCTGTGATAAATTTCCTTGAATTACTGTCTGTTCCAAAGTGCCACAACAAATACAAGTTACTTGTGACATACCTAAGGAGAAATGGGCAGTGGCCAGGCCATGTGAGCCTGAAGTTCTGGAAAGATACAGAAAGTTGACATCACAGGGCTTCACACCATTTAAAAAATAAATGACAGTTGAACATGATTGCCCCTCTATGGGATGCTCTTTTACACCCTCCAACACGACCCGAGTCACCAACTCAAAAGTTAGTCATTGTGTCAAATGTCAAATGCTGCCAGGTAGAGAGATTATGAGACACTAGCCTCTCCCTTCTCTAAATTCCATTGTACTCCATTCAGGAAGGCAAATTATATTCTGTATGCAGATTTTTCTAAAACAACATGGGGTGGAATGAGGGGAACTAATTTAAGGGTTTATCCAAGCAGTATTTGTTTATAAAGATGTATAGTTTTTGTTATATTTATTATAAATTAATTGAATTTTATAATATTTATTATAAATAAATATTTATAATGTTTACTTATAGGGATTTATTTAAGCAGTTTTCTCACTCTAATAGGGTTTCTGGGAAGTCTTCTACAATCAGCTTAGTTCCTGATAGGCCTGCTAGTCAGATAACTGCTGCTTAAACAACTTCCCCCTTTAGAAATCCCAGAAATGTTCTCTTTCCCTTGTAAGTCACAGACTAACATCTCCACCTAAAGTCCATGAGTCTTTTTGAGAGTCATTTGTTCAGAACACATGGCTTTAGCAAAACAGATGGATTCACTATGCGAATGGCCTGCACCTAAAAAAACAACATTGTCACAAAAATCCTGAAACTGGGACATCCACATTTCTCATAACATAACATAAAATAGAATTATTCCATGTTTAAATCACTTTGCTTCCATCTGGTTTTAATAAATGGCAATAATTGAGAAATGGAGGAAGGGAAGTAAGATGGGAAATGAAGTGGACATTCTAGTCACTTTCCCCTCTGAAGAAATATACCATCATCTCATTCTCTTCCCCATAACAAAGAAAACATGTTCTCAATCCCTATTGCACTGAGAAGCAATAAATTGCAAAACTTTCATATTAGAACTTGAAAGCTTTGCTACCTTTATATTAACTTAAAAATAGTGACTATCATGTGAAAATAATTTTTCTTTATTTATTTTATTATTATACAAAGTCAAACAATTGTCACTGGTGTGGCCTGGGTGAAAGATTTGGAACTTTTCCATTTTATAAGTTTCTGTTTTATTTTCTTAATATTAAAACTCATATTTTTCTTCTTTTAGTCTGTGAAAACAATTTTTAAAATGTCTATCTTGGTTTAAAAAAAAAAGAAAGAAAAAAAGGCCTAAAACTACCCTTTATAAACTCAGTGGCAAGATACATAATAACATATTGTTAAGTTATTGCAGATTAATATCTTAATAATCATTTAATATGAATAACTATGCATCAAGAAATTACACAGCTTCTACCAAACTGATGTCTGGAGAGACATGGTTAATTGTTAGAATTTGGTATTCTTTTCATTAATTGAGCAAAAATAAATGCAGTACTAGACATCTCTAATGTAAATAATACAGTTCACTAAGAAGATAAAACCAAAAATGTAGATAATGAAGAATTATGAGGTCTTTAATGTTTAAATATCTTTTGAAAATACTTCAAAGTAAACCTAATGATTCTTAAGAATGGCCAAATAAATGTTGCTGTTGTAAGCATCAGGCCTTAAAGCCCACACCATTAGCAAGAGAAATATTATAAACCTAAGCAAAGCTGATTCCCAGATCCAGTGGATATTAAGCTAACACTCTGCCAAGAAAAACATTTCTCCTCCACTGCCCTGAGTAAGAGTCCTTCCTATGTCCATGGGAGGAAGTCATTTGCCAGATGTTGCTGTTTATTTTACAAGTCTCTCTTTGACTTGTGCTTATTTTCTCTTGACCTTCCCAGCTTCTCCCATATTGAGAAAAATCAAGAACTCTGCAACCCATGCTAAAGAAGTATCTAACTGTTCCAATCAATACATGTGTTCCTGTTTATGAACCCAGCCTAAATGCTGATGGAGATTGAATGATTAGGCTTTTGCCTTTCAATGCTGTCTGGACATTTATCAACAAAACAGACGATTTTATAACTTAGCATAATGAATGATATCTATGATGGAAACTTTCCCTTTTGTGTTAACACAAACCTGTTAATGATAAATCAAGATAAATTAAATAAAAGAAAGTCAAAAGAAAAGATGGTGTTATTTTGTAAAGACATTCAAAATCCCAAAAGATCACACAGTGGAATGTCAGAGGTTCGACTTCACCAAATAGGATTCAAAAAAGAATTTCGCTGCAATGTTTTCCTCCTCCGAAGAGAAAATTCAGCATTAAGGCCTTGAATGTTCAATATCTATGTTATACACACTTTGCTAACCTTATGCTAAAAGCACATTCTGTTCATCTAGGCCACTATGTCATCAAGGGTATCATGTCTACCGCACCTCCTTGCCTACTTGCCTGAAGCCAAGTAGGTTTTTGTGATGGGAGCTGCCTCTGCAGTTGTGTTCAGATTTAGCTTTCACACTCTGCTATTCCCATTGTCTTGTTCCACTTGTTATCTCTAGGTCCATTCCAAAAGTAGGAGCTAAAAAAATTGAGATGACAGCTAATGGGGCCAGGAAAACAGAGAAAGCAGAGTTGAAGTCAGGTCAGCTAAGAATATTCTGCATATGAGCTCAGCGAGCCTGAGTTTTTCAAGGGTTACATCAAAGAACTCAAAGGGCTTGGATTTAAATCATCTCTAAGTATATCTGAGAAAATTTAGAACTTAAGTAAAATCATACACACAACCCCTTATATTATCCCTGAAGTATATCCTAATACCTAGAGAATGGCCCCGGGCACATTATTGCTGTTCAATAGTCGATGAATGAATAAATAGATAGATATACAGTAATTCCTGTATGAGAGACTGAGCAAAGATATCCCCACAATATCTTTGTTAAGATAATCAACTATTAGTCTACTAAACCCTTTTAATTTTTTGGCAAAACTTCTCACTTGGGATTAAGCAAAATTTGTCTCCATTAGACTGCAAATCTCCAGAATTCTTTGGATCCTATTCACCTGATTGACCAAGGGTGGAAAATATCTAATGCTGTAATTTACATATTTTTAATCCGGTACAGTCATGTGCCACATAACTACATTTCAGTCGATGACAGACAACATATTACAAAAATAGTGCCCTAAGATTGTAAGGGAACTGAAAAATTTCCATCACCTAGCGACTTCGTAGCCATTATAACATTGCAGTGCAACACATGACCAAGTATTCATGGTGATGATGGTGTAAATAAACCTATGGTGCTGCCAGTCATGTGAAAGTATTGCACAAACAATTACATTACAGTATCTAACACTTGATAATGACTATGCTACTGTTTTATGTATTTACTACACTATACTTTTTATTTTATTTTATTTTTTTAGAGCATACTCCTACTTATAAAAAAGAGCTAACTGTAAAACAGCCTCAGGCAAGTCCTTCAGGAGGTAGTCTAGAAGAAGACATTGTTATCATGGGAGATGATGGTTCCATGTGGTTACTGCCCCTGGAGACCTTCCAGTGGGACAAGATGTGGAGGTGGAAGACAGTGATATTGATGACTCTGAACCTGCGTAAACCTAGGCTAGTGTGGGTTTGTGTCTTGGTTTTTAATAAAATCTTTTAAAAGTTTAAAAAAAAATTTTAAGTAGAAAAAAGCTTATAGAATAAGAATATAAAGAAAGAAAATATTTTTATACAGTTATACGACGTGTGTCTGTGTTGTAAGCCAAGCGTTATTACAAAAGAGTCAAAAAGTTTTTAAAGTGTTTACAAAATGAAAAAGTTAGAGTAAGATTAGGTTAATTTATTATTGATGAAAGAGAAATATTTTTTATAAGTTTCGTGTAGCCTAAGTGTACAGTGTTTATAAAGTCTACAGCAGTGTACAGTAGTGTCCCAGGCCTTCACCTTCACTCAGTACTCACTCACTGACTCGCCCAGAACAACTTCCAGTCCTGTAAGCTCCATTCATGGTAAATGCCCTACACAGGTGTACCACATTTTATCTTGTATACCATATTTTACTGTATCTTTTCTATATTTACATATGCTTAGATAATATCAATACTTATCATTATGTTACAATTACCTACAGTATTCAGTACAGTCACACACTGTCCGGGTTTGTAGCCTAGAAGCAATAGGCTATTCCACATAGCCTCGGAGTGTGGTAGACTGTATCATCTCGGTTTGTGTGAGTACACCCTGTGATGTTTCCATAATGATGAAATCACTGGATGATACGTTTCTCAGAAGGCATTCCTCTTGTTAAGCGACACATGACTATTTTTATACTCAATTCAGTAACAAACCTGACTTGGTTGTGGTTTAGTGTCATGTTCTCAAACTATCTGTGGTGGAAGACCAGATTTTTTAAAGTTCTAATTCAAGATATACAGATATTTTTATGAAAGAAAATAGGCATGAATTACCAGAAAGAGAAAATTAAAATACGTAAAAAATATAAACTCCCATTGCTTTCATCCTTAGATTCAGCAGACATAAAATTACACTGTTAAGTTTTTTTTTCAACTATTCTGAAAGTTTCTGAAGACTCTTAATTTTTCTATCTATCTGGTCACAAACTGCTATCAGGTCTGTTTAGCAGCACCCATCTGTGAATCACTCTAAAGCTCACATTAGTTTAGGTCTAATTTTCTTCTTCCTTTTGTTCTGAACTGACCAGACTTAGGGTGATAGTTCAGGTTATTGTTTCATATCACCTCCTTTCCATAACACTTAGCACTAAGATCGTTGCAGAGAGGAAAGATCACTCTGTGTTGTTGAAAACTGTTTCCAAAAAAATTTAAGCATAAAGAAGTCATTTTTGGCTGGGCACAGTGGCTCACACCTGTAATCCCAGCACTTTGGGAGGCCGAGACAGGTGGATCATGAGGTCAGGAATTCAAGACCAGCCTGGCCAAGATGCTGAAACTCCGCCTCTTCTAAAAATACAAAAATTAGCCAGGCGTGGTGACACATGCCTGTAATCCCAGCTACTCGGGAGGCTGAGGCAGGAGAATCACTTGAACCCACCCAGGAGGCAGAGGTTGCAGTGAGCCGAGATTGTGCCATTGCACTCCAGCCTGGGCGACAGGGTGAGACTCCATCTCAAAAAAGAAAAAATAAAAGTCATTTTTAATCATTATATCCTTCAAGTTTTAAAAACTGAAGATTAAAATATTTGTCACAGGTCAGGAAATAAAGTTCACTAAGAAAATGTCTCCTTGTCAGAAAGAGTAATTATTCCCACTTATACACATCTCTGTTCTCCCATTGAAATGCTACTATGTCATGTTTTCTTGACATTAGGGAATAATGAAGATATATGTCCAGGCAAAACTTGAGTTCATACAGAAGACTGCATAACTCCCAATGCATTGCCCTTTTTGGTGATTAGAGTATTTTTGGAAGAGAATGATTAGGAGAAGGAAGAACATGCCTTACATGTTCTCTTTCTCTCTCTCCCTCTGTCTCTCTCTCTCTGTGTCACACACACACACACACACACACACATCCTTGTGCACACATACATGGCACATATTATAATGGCTTAGTGGTTAAGTGAAGTGTGTGGCCTTGTAACCAGACACATTTTATTCAAGTCCTGACAGGCCCACTTATTAACCATAAAATCTTGGCAAGTCACTCACTCTTCTATGTCCAGGTTTTCCAGAATATTTTTAAATGAGCAAAGACATAAAAGATGGTGTTGAAGAATGGTATAGTAGAAGGCAGATAAATAACATCACATTTTTTCATTTATGTCAGTTTCACAAGGTTGGAGTTTTAAAAAAATAAAAGCACTATCATGATGAAGCAGCCAGCAACTCCTGACCCACATCACAGTCTAAAGCATATTATCAAGAAGAAAAACTATGGACCCTCCTATAAAAACTACTAATGAACAAGTACAATACTTTCTTTCAATACCTTTTTTTCTGATGACCAAAATGTCACCTAGGCCTGCACATTTAAAAATCTGATTTTAAAATGCCACTATTCTGTATTATTAAGTCTGTGCTCACATATACATATTTTTAAAATTCATTGAATCATAATAGATATTTCTAAAACCAATTATTATTTAAATTTAACCACCATTTTATAATTATTCACAAGGTTTGAACACAGCAAAATAAACTTATTCTACAAAAATACCCCACAATCACAAGAGAAACTTCTAAATTTATTGTTAACATTGTTCCATTACTCCTTCTCTCACTGAGAAAGATATACATTATTCGATCTCACACAAGCAATGAAGTACAATTTTAGAAGAGCTTTAGTTACGCAAAGTATAGAAATTTTAGTGAATTATTATCCCATAAGTGAGATGGGTCCCTATAGCAGAGGGATCATGAAACCATACTGGAAAGGACACCAAATTTGAGATCAGAAGCAGTGGGAAGACCATGGTACGCTGCCAAATTGTAGCTGCGTTTCCAAGTAGTATTGCCTCATCTTTAAAATACAAATAATGATATATACTCCAAAAGGGGTGTTGTTGAAAAATGCATGATACAACATATCTGAAACGTATTTTATAAGTTTGTGGATGTTCAAATATTTGTAAAGATGATATGGGAAAAATCTACTTCACTTTATTTTAATTTATAAAGCTTCCACAAAGGCATAAATGCAGAGAGCATTGTTTAAGATAATAACATAGAAATATACACCTTTACAACCATGAATATAGTGCTGGCATCAATTGCACACATCTCAAGGTTGAGTATTCTACCAAGAAACAGCCAAACACAGGGCACTATGAAGCACCATTTCCCTCACAAAATACTCGTCTCATTCTACATCTTCTAAAGACACAGAAAATTCAAACATCTTTCCAACTAGCCAAACTAATTATTCTGTGATAAGGAATCATTTTTCTGAAGCAGTAATAAACAAAGCATCACTAAAATAGTGCTATAAAACAAACAAAAAATGGAAGTACGAATACATGCCCATTCCCCTCCTTAGCTCTAAGGGAGGAAAAAAGCACGTAAAATTGGGGAGCTGTTGCCCACAAGGTCTCTTTTATTTAGCTGTGTGTGGATATTTGCAATTTGGAAATATCCTTGTACAAGTTCACTTCCCATTCCCCAGTGCAAACTGCACATGGTCATTGTCTACAACCATGCTGTTCCTGTGATTTATGTTGTAGAGAGGGCCTTGCTCCTGTGCTGAAAACTTCCAAATTGCTTTGGTGGTTCAATTGCCAATGTATGTTAGTTTTGGCAGAGTGGACATGGAAAACTGTTCTCATATTCTTTGGCTCTTATGCTTTGCATGTCAGATGAAACAGCAACGCAGAACTAAAACTGTTCCAGACCAAAGAAGACTTTGGATTTAGTTTAGCTTTTGGGAGACTCAGAGTCATAGTGAAAAAGGAACCGTACTGCAATCCAGAGATGTGCCTTCTAGACCTGGCACTGCCGATCATGGTGGTAAATCATTCTGCTTGCAGTCTCAATTTCTACGCCTCTGAACCAGGGAATTTACACTAGGTAAACTGATGATCACTAGTAAAATCGAGTAACTCAAGTTAAAGTCTCAACAACTCTTCTATATTTACATCAAGGAAAGGCTTTATTTAAAAACTGTATCTTCTGTTGTCCTAGCCAGGATCAGAAAGATAAATCACTTAAAGGAATTACAGCTATATTTCCACTAAATCATTTCAATTATTTCATTAAATAGGTACTAGTCTGTATGCTTCTGATGAAATTAGATGAATGAAAATGTTACCTTTATTTACATACCGTTTTTCCTCTCTATTTCTTCCATCCACCAACATCACTTAGAGAAGGAGGATTATTATTCCAAGCTATGGAAAAGCAAAAGGGAATCTGATAAGGATTTGCTTCATTTAAAAGGGAAAGTATTGGATTTTTATTTACGCTATTAGGGTAATACCATATCTATTACAGATATTTGAAAACAAAGTAGAAAAGGGGGAATTGTCAATGATTTTACTACTCCTTGTCAACCATAATTTAATAATTTTTCTTTCAGACTTTTTCTAGGCATACATTTTTCAGAAGGAACCAGGGTTCCTTTTTTACTTAGTTGTTAGCATAACGCAGATACAATTTTGCATCCTGCTTTTCTCATTTAACATAAGCATTTTTCCACGTTACTATAAACTCTGTATTTTTCATGATTGTATATTGTTCAACAAATGTATGTATATACTGGAATTTACAGAGCCATTTTCCATAGGTGAGTATTCCATGTGGTAAATTGTTAAGCAATTTAAATTTTTGTATGTAAAGAACATAAAGCTTTCTTCAAGGAGTGAGGGTGGGGACTGCATTACTTGGAGATCAAATATTGTAGCAAAGAGGAGCAGCAGCCAGGAACCTCCCAGCCACCAGGCACGTCTTCAGAATAGGGGCAAACAAGCACTCCATGGAAAGGCCTCATCCCGTGCCTGGGTGGAGATCTGACAGCCAAAGGAAACATGCCTCCCAGCAAGCAACTTAGAACAAATGCTTATTCCCAGGAGAAGTCCCGCCTACTTTCCACCAGGCAAAAATGCTCACCAAGGAAAATCTGATTTTCTACAACAGCAGAAAATGGCTTACAAAGTAGCAAGCAGTAAGGAGCCAATTTGGTGGAGGCCAAATGCTACTGTCCCAAAGCATTGCAATACAGTGAGGTGAGTGAGCCATCCCCTGCAGAGCGTGAGTCGTAAGGAAAAGGAACTACAATCGGCTTCCAGTCCCAGTATATCCATAAGAAAATTTTCATAATTGCTCATATTATGAAATTGCAGGGTCTGCAATATATTCATTTATATCATTTATAGAAGTTGCATAAACAAAAATTTTTAACTATTTTCCTTTCTTTCAAGTAGCACCGGAGTTGGGGGAATATACAGAGGATTCATCCCTTACTAACAGGGCCATCTTAACTGAATATATGTTTACATTTTTCATAACTACCCTAAAAGATATATCGAAGACATAAAATCATATTGCTAAGAAAAATTCCCGATAGTAGTTTAAAATGTATCAATGAAATAGAAAGGGATATCTGTGTTGACGACTTAGAGAAATACCATGGCTAAATTAACATAGGCCTTGAACTGTTAAGACATAGAATAGTGATTTTGCAAAGGTTTAGAATTAAAAATAACTTTTGACCAAATTTTTTAAATAGGCAGAAAAATAAACTATATAAATTAAACTGTAATATATCTGAGTGTACACATTCCAAAAAAACACAAATTGCCATTGGAGAAGTTAAAACAGATCAAAGAACATTATTTTGATGATGAAGTCTATTAGATACTGGGCTGATTATTCAGTTCCTTAATTCCCTTTTCTTCAAAGTATTTAAAATATGGCAGAGAACTTCCTCTCTAAAAAAAAATTCAGGAAGAGTTCTGTGAAAGAGAAAGATGGCCTGTAGTCTAGACGGTCTCTTAGGAGCTCTTCTTGTATATTAATCCTGAATTTCACTCATTACTCATCTCCTTAGAGGTAATCTAAACAGATTAAGAGCTTCTTTTTTTTTCCTCTTCTTTTTGGCTTTGGGAACTAGTATAAAATTAATATTTCCTGTTCCCTCCCAAGAACCCTGGAACCTTTACAAACAGTTGTTAAACATTTATAATTCCTTCCCACATTCATTCAACATTTACCACCACTCCCAAGATAAGCAACCCCCACTTTAAGGTATTATAGTGTCAAACACTGCAACAAAGGAAAGAGTGACTTACAGCAGCTGGTAAACACAGGCTTCTGATTCAAGAGAATACAGCAAAAAGAAGGGATGATTTTTGTTTTAGACAAGAATGTAGAGAGTTTCAAAATTTTATTACTACTTCAAAACCTCATTCCATTAGACGATATACAACTCAATTTATAACTTAGTTTCACTTTTCCTTCAGACCAAACTATATGTAAAACAATAACAAGGCCCACCAAATTTTATTTTTTGTATTGCACATTCATTTTGTTGTGCAACTCCAGTTTGTTGGAATCAACTGCAGCAATGTTTCATAATTTGATAAATTTCTGCTGGTTTTTGCAAAGAAAACCTTGAAGAATTTTAGCAAAGATTGATGTGCTGCACAAAATACCTTCACAAATCAAATTCAGAATGCAGAGAGAAAACATCAGAGGAAAAATTGCTCCTGCTATCTTTCAGAAAGAAATCTTTGCAACCATGGCTAACCAAGGGTTTATATAATCTAGCATTCTTAAAGGGATTTGGTTTTTGTCAGGGAATACATTAAATTGAGTAACACTCAAAGAAGAGAAAACAAAACCCACAAGACTGTCTTTGAATTTCAGTCTTCAAGTCATTCTTCACCAAATAGCAGTAACAACCCCATTAAGGCAGTTTACATCTCCACACTGTTAGTTGATTCACTTGATTTCATACACTGTTGGTATACATTTTAAGTAAAAGCTCTTTTAAGTTTTAAAGATCTCTATCCCCATAGTCAATGATGCAAAGTTTCAGGCCCCAGACTCTAAATGGTAGTGCCTGGAAAACAATAAAAAGACAAATTTTACAGTGCTTCCCAATTAATCAAAGGAATACTTGATCTAGGATTGAACCATAGCCCCTGTAGTCATAGATGACCTCCTTAGATAATATAATCTACTAACCAGCAAGAATTTACCATGTTGTAATTTTGTGATTATTTTTGCTTTTATTTGTTATATGGGCTTTTAGAAATTAGGAATCTACTACAGGCACCACTAAAAAAATATTGTTGTCTCATCCAGTGACTCTAGAAACCCTTGAGAAAGTACAGTGGGGAGTTCATAACCAAATGGATTTTAACACCTAGGTGCATGATTCTCAAACCAGTGTGCGTTGGAATCACAGTGGTTGAGTTGAAGCACCTACAGTCTAGTGAGTTTAACAGGTAATATAGATGCCCATACAAGTTTTAGAACCACTAGATTGCACATCCAAAATCCCTTCCATTTTGTCCCAGAAATTAATTTTTACTGTACCTTGCCTTATCAAATCTGATTGAAATGTAGTTTTTCCTTAATTTCTAAAACTGCCAATAGCCTTTGTCAACTCTGTATATAATTATTCTGTGGTCTTTAGCAATAACAACTCACTATGCCTGGCTAAGTCTCCCCTGATCCTACAGAGAGAAAAGAAGAGAGGGGTCAGCTCTACCAAAGGGAACACCTGTGGCTGAGTGAGTTCAATTAGCCTAGTTCAGTGCATACCAATTTCCTTAGAGAAAAAGAACATTTCCAGCCTTCAAGTAAACTGCTATAACAGCTGAATCAGATGAAATACGTGACACTGCTTCCCCTTTTTGAAGCTCCTAGCTGTTCAGAAAACACCATGGGCAATCTGTTCACAATTTCCTGTAGCCAGACCAACACTAATTCCCAATGATGTCAGTCACTTCCTCTCAAAGAGATTTTGCACAGCCCTTTGCCATCGTACAATTTGTTCTTAAAGAGAACATGCTAAGATATATTTTGTTCTCACTGCATTTAATTGACCTGGAGAAGTGCCTGGAACATAGTAGGCACTCAATAATAAATATTTGTTGAATGAATGAATGTTTTCTTGCACATCATGTGATCTTTATAATCATTAAGACATAATAAACTTAGTTCACAGTTACTCTGTAAAATATCAAGGGAGTTATCTTTCTAATTATTGATAAGAGTTGACTTCTATTTGCAAACATATTCATCAGTGAAACTTGTTTAAGGACAGTGTTAATTCACAGGTTTCTTGCCCATATGATAATAGAATTCTGATGCAATTTCAGATTTTCAGCATTGGTTTATAAATTTAGACTATTTGATGCCAATTAATACAGGGTGGCCCTAACCTTCATCTTAATGTTTTTTTGATGCAGGAGCCCAGTTATAAGAGACTTTCTATCCTTAAATATACAAGCAGAATCCATGATATAGCTATTTGAATAATTTTGCTGTGTCTAAAATGTCTAGTAGAGTTTTGAGGAAGGGCACCCCTTGTTTTCTATTAACCCATCAATAGAGTTCTCTTCCTACTTATGTGGAAGCTAAAAGTACTTTCTATTTAAATAGAGCTTAGATTACAAGAATTGAAACTACAAATTTTACCTAATCATACAGAGGTAGACTCTATCCAATGGAGATGATTTCTAAAAGTTGTCAGTCAAATTTTATAAACTGATTATAACTTAATACTAAACACTGGGAAGTTCATCAGTTGATGTGATTCTATAATATCGCCTTTTTACGTTTTTGCCTTTGCCTTTGCTTTTGTCTTTGTCTTTTTGTAGGCTGCTGAAAAATATAAATCCTTTCACTAACAACAAATTTATTGTTTATGTTATTAAAATGATGTCTTGTTTTAGAAGCTCAAGGAGACCCTTTTGAATATTGTTCATGTTTTAAAGGGATAGATTAAGGCATTTAAGAACACACAGAAAATTATCAGCCAGGTGAAACTTTGCTCAGCTAAATTCTTTCCTTCAATTAATATTTATTAAAATGTTCTTTAAGCCAAGCATTATGCAACAGAAAACAAGATAGTCACAGTGCCTGCCCTCATAAAGTTTATGCTCAGGACAGAAACATAAACATTAAGAAAACGCAAGTGCAAGAAGTATCAAGAAAAGAGGCATTCAATTTGATAGAGGAATAAAGTGATATTTGCAAGGCCATCCTGGGGATGTGGTATTTAGGTTGAGACCTGAACAACAAGTGACAATTTGCCAACCACAGTGAGAAGAACAGCATGCTCTTGATCCAAAGGCAAGAGGCTGTCATGTGAAAAGAATTGGACCAAGCCCAGGAAGACCAAGGTACAGAAGAGATGGGCAGCAAGTTGGAAGAGGAGGACGGAGATATGAGTAGGTCTTAGCTTGGGGAAGCCCCTACCCCCATGGAAATAAGATGTTTGAGATGTTATCCACAGAACGGTGGAAAATCATTGAAAGGGGTAAATCCAGTATCGTATTAATGGTTTCGTGAACTTACATTAAGCATTCAGCACTTGGTCAATTTTTACGAGAGCCATCTGTCTCAGCCTAAGTTAACACCCAAGAAGCAGAACCAGACACATGCAGGGCTGGCATGCAGGTAGTTTGTTTTAGTCTGTAAACCAAGGAACAAGAGAAGGGGGTGAGGAAGAGTGAGGCAGAAAAGGAGGGAAAGTCAATTCGAAGGGGCACTATTGAGCAGATCTCCACTGTGAGCAGCAGGTCTCCAGCCCATTAGGGACACTCCAAGGAGCAACATAGAAGGTGCCTTAGAATCATCCAGGCAAGGGATGGAAAGGGGAAGTATCTATCCACCACCTTCCATTCCCAGTGGGTCCTGGTGGCCACTCCAGTGCAAGTCCAGGTTGGCACATGCATCCAAATGGTGAAAAGGATCCATGCTGATGTACTCCAAGACAGCAATAGAGAAGCCCCAGGATTGAGCAAGAGGCTCCTGGTACAGCTGAAGCAAGTGTTATCAGACTAATACTACCCTGAAGCTGGTTGCAAGAGCAAGGCTGAAATTAAAAGCAAGGCTGAAATTAAGATGTGAGGAAGGAGAAAGGACATATTAGACATGACACCCCATTTACCATTCACTCTGGAGTAAATCTGGAATTTTCAGCCACTAATGCAGAACCCAGATAAAGCATTTGGAGTGCGGGTGCTAGAGAGAAGAGCTGGTCCTCTGGTGTCAAGCGCCATCCACAATTAATGCTTTTGTCTTTCCAAATAACACTTATCATGTGCTGGATTCTATGCAAAGCCCTTACACTGCCACATTTAATCCTCCTAACAATCACAGGAGGGGGTAAAATCATTATAGTTGTATTGGTTATCTATTGCTGCATAGTAAATTATCCCAAACTCAACAGCTCAAAACAACAAGAAACATTATTTCATCTCCTTCCTGTAGGTCAGGAATTTGGGAGGTACATAATTGGGAGGTTATAGCTCAAGGTATCTTACCCAGTTGCAATCAAGACATCAGCCAGAGTTGCAGACATCTGAACGCATCGCTGGGGCTGGAGGTTGTGCTTCCAAGATGGCTCATTCACATGGTGCTGGTTGTTGGCAGGAAACCTTAGTACCCACCGTATGGGCCATTCTTCATGCTGCTTGACTATCCTTACAACATGGCTGCTGGTTTCTCCCACATTGAGCAATCCAAGAGAAAGGCCAAAGCAAAAGCCACATGGTTTGGATTATCTAACCTCAGAAGTCACACACCCTCGTTTTTATAATAACCCATTGGTTACATAAGTCAGGCCTAATGAATATGAGAGGAGACTACACACAGGCCTGTAGACCAGGAGGCAGGAATCAAAGGCCATCTTAGAAGCTGGCCACCACGGTAATCATTTAACAACTGAGATTAGTGGGGCCCAGGGAAGCAAAGCAAGTTTCCTAAGGTTATACAGTGAGGTGTAGACTTAAGATTTGAAACTGGGCCAGGTGCGTTGGCTCACACCTGTAATCCCAGCACTTTGGGAGGCCAAGGCGGGTAGATCGCAAGGTCAAGAGATCGAGGCCATCCTGGCTAACATGGTGAAACCCCATCTCTACTAAAAATCCAAACATTAGCTGGGCGTGGTGGCGTGCACCTGTAGTCCCAGCTACTCAGGAGGCTGAGGCAGGAGAATCGCTTGAACTCGGGAGGCGGAGGTTGCAGTGAGTCGAGATCGCATCACTGCACTCCAGCCTGGTGACAGAGAGAGACACCATCTCAAAAAAAAGAGATTTGAATCTGGCTCTCTCTAAGTTCTGTGCTTTATTACAGTACTATACTGTCTCTTTAAATAACCTAATCCTGAAAACCAAAGATATTTATCCACACAGGGAAACATTTAATCCAAAATAATATCAAAAAGAAAAAAAAAAACGCTAGAGCCGATGAGTAGACTCAATTTGGCACAAATTTCTGACTCTAGCTTTCTTTGTCCACAAACTAAATTGTCAGATTCATAAACACAGGTATACTTGTGCCAGAATTAATCAAATGTTACATGGTATAGTACTTTTTCTAAAGGCACGATCTGAGAAAGTTTCATTTAGTAAAATAAACTTACTTCAAAGCAGTCCAGATGGTTTCAATACTACCTTTTAAAAGGGGAGGAGGGAGATTTAGGGTATGATAATGAGACATGAAAAACCTTCTGTCCTCTCTATGGGATGGAAGCAGGGACTGCTTTCTTCTACTTCTTATTTAGAAGACATGAGAACCAAAGGCCTGATGACTCAGTGTTGCTGTAAATCATCCAGGATGCCGAACTCAACTGCTTTGTGAGGAGCCTGGGGTTACAGTTCTCAGTAGCACAGGGCTGTGCAATTAAAGCAAAATGTGGAAACCCAAAAACAAAGAAAGGTATGTTAAAGGATATTCTCCACCTGTACCCATGTGGTATTACCAGAGGGCCCTAATATAATCATTTAATGAACCCTAAGAATTGGAGTAGAAACATGAAAAAAGGAATGTTTGTCATACTTTAGTCAATATCAAACACTTTGGCATTTGAGTCACGTGCAGAAAGTCTAGAGACAATATTCTCAGTGTAGAGGGAGAAGCTATGTTCTCAGAACCTCCTATTAGTCACACCAAGTCCTAGCTTTGGTCATTCCACAGCATCTGCAGGCCCACCTGCTAATGGGGAAAGGAAGCCATTCAGTGGCTATAAACCATTTGAGATCTCACTAACGAGGATGTCAGTCTGATTCTCCCAGGTTCTGTCCTCCTCTTGGACTGCTCCAGAACAATACCCCATTGTTCAATGTAAATAACAATTGTAGAGCTTCAAGTACTGGTTCCTTCCAACTGCAGTCATTCTGAAAACTTTTGCTCTCTGCATTTCTTTCTCTTTTATGAAAGTTAACGACAAACAGGCAGATCATGGGCTGCAATCCACAGAATAAATTAAAGCCATTCCATAGTCAACAGTTTCCAGACATTTTTCGTATCTGCAGACCAAGCCTACAAACTCAATTATTTTCATTCATTTCAACTTCTGTTCCAAAGCCCTGGGAATGGAATAAATTAGGCAGCTCATCTTTAAAGCACTATTTCTTTAGAGAATGCAATTCACAGGATAGACACCATTTCCTACGGAAAAACAGCTTCACAAGTAGAGTAAGAGATACGCAACTGTGTTCAATGAGATTTCAACAGAGATAGGAATGTTGAACAAAAAGAAGCAGAGGCTCCAACTCAATAAAGCACCTTGAACATTCCAGGGTCTTTGATCTTAAAAACTGAAGCTTTGGAATACCACTGTAACAGTCTCCTGGAATATTTCCAGTATTGTTGTTTCCTGAGACAAGGGAATCTCAAAAACATGTGGATATGCAGAAATCTCATCATGTTTTTTGATTTCATCTCCCGGTCCCATATCTTTTCAGATGAACTCATGCTAACCCTCCAAGGTACACTGCTACAAAGGATGTAGCATACACTTGTGTGGAAGGATGAAACAAACAGAAAATCTCCAAATTCTAAGACAAGTGCCAAAACAAAAACGGGTGTTTAACCTGAGCTCTCTGAGTCAAGGGGCATTGAATAGTGAGATACAGGAAAGGTTAAAAAAAGAAAAAGAAAAAATGTCAGAGCTTCTGATGAATGGGGAATCAACTTTGGTTCCCATCTAAAGCCAGAAATATCAATATAACCCTTTCCACAATACCAGAAATGAGTGGATATATTGTGACACGATGAAGCTTAAGCTCTGCCCTCCCAGGACAACTCTGTTCCTCATTTTATATTTGTAGTTTTGAGTTATTTTTCTTACAGAACCCTCCCTCAATTGTTTAAGATTCAGGGCCCTTAAAATGTGTATTCATTTCTTCACCACACATTTGCAGAAGCATTCCTGCATTGTTTTTTTTTGTTTTGTTTTGTTCTGTTTTGTTTTTTAACAAATATAACCAAACGCAAAGAGCAACAAAACACTTCAAGCTGGTTACCCAGAGACTTTGCTTGAAATCCTTCAAAGGCTTCCTATGATACTTTGAATAAAATCCAGACTCCTTACTGTGGTCTGCACAGCCCTCCATGATCCAGCAATTTCTTCCTCAATCCCAAATCATTCCGTTCTCCCTCTGACCCATATCCCGATCACACCAGCCTCCTTGCAGCACAGAAACTAGTAAGAACATCAACAATAACAATGTTGGTGGAAATCTTTCCCTGTCTTTTAAAATTGACAACTTGAATATTATATAACACTTTCCTGGCAATTCTTTGCCTACTTACAGGTTGGTGACTGTGCCCTGGGTGGTAGAGTTTGCCAGATAAGCCATCCCTGAATCAGTGACGTGTGATTGAACAATTAAATAACTAAAATGGTATAGCCTCCATACTCATTTGAATTCTTTGCACTTCTAGTCTAAAAAGGGCAAGACAGATGCAATTGTGTTGTGGAGAAATACATTTGGATTCTTTTGCAGGGAAAAGGAAAATCAAAGAAAAATATTATGCATGGTATGAATTGGGAGTTTATAATTCAGAAATGTACTAAAAATAATGACAAGAATTAAAAGTGAAAAAAGTAGCTTTATTTTTAGATACCTCTCACATGTGAGAGAATAGCCTGATATTGGCCAATAACCAAATTAATTATTTGTTTCTCCATGAAGACTCCTTTCTGAATTAGAAGAAAGGAGGAAAAGGTGAATTGAAGAGCAGATTGAAAATGGAGATATAAAATCAATGACTCTTTTTTAAGGATGAGTCATCATGGCTCTTCTAGATGATTGATTGTGAAGTGGGAGAAATAGAATGCATTAAACTATAGGCATTTGAGGCCAGTAGTTCTCTGGGGCACTCTTCTCCACTATTTGAACTATTTTCATTGCATAAGCTAAGACTAAAAATATTGCCAAAGTGAATGATCTCAACATTTGGTTCTCCAGTGTTTCTAGAGTGCATTATTATCATTCTCTAAAATGAAAATACATCTGATACTTCAAAAGACACATTGTTATATTTTTTAATGTTTTGATTATATTTCATCTCATTTCCAAAATGATTGAAGTAGCTTATAATAAATACACAAACACAATAAGCAAGTTAATAATTGAAATAGGAGACTAATTATAAGTGAAAGACAATTATATCTAAGCTAATATCAAGAATGGACAATGACATTGGATTTAACTCTGAGCTTTCTAGATGCCAAAATAAGGGCCAGTGACTAATTATGCATTGCTTATCTGAACAAAAGAATTATTTATTTAAGAGTCACACATCTTCTAAGACATATTTATGCATTTATTGCATGGATCCTTTTACAAATGCATTTAGACAACATAATAGATAACCACAAACAACTCCTGTCCAAATGTTTATAGATTCACTAATGCATACCTAGATATAACTCAGAAATATACATGTATACACACATAGCATACTTGTGCATAAATTTATATGCATAAATATACATGTATGCTATGTGTGCATACATGTATATTTCTGAGTTACAGCATGTAATCTATATACACACATGTACATATCCATACATACAGATACACATATATGAAATATTATGTTGGTACAAGAGTAATTACGGTTTTGCTATAGAAAGTAACGCAAAAACTGCAATTACTTTTGCACCAATCTAATAACTCAGAGAAAATGTTTCTCTAAAGGGGTAAAGTAATGAAATTGTGTAGATTGCTGGTAATGATGGCCCCAATTCTTTTCATCCCTGCATGCTAACACTTGGCAATGTGGTTCTGTCACTCCCTTATTAAGTGGTAGAGTATATTTCTCTTCCCCTTGAATCTGGGCTGTCTCTATGGCCAGCTTTGCCAGTAGAAATAACTTTGTATGACTTCCTAGCTGGGGCTTCAAGAGGCCTTGCAGCTTCTGCTCTCACACTCTAGTCCAGGCTAGCCCTCTTGTGGATAAAAGCACATGCTAGCCCTCTTGAGGATAAAAACCACCCTCAGAGAGAAGCCCAGCTGACAGTCAGCACCACCTGCCAAACAACTGAAGAAAGCTTTTTTCGGCCATCTCACTCCAGTTGAGACACCAGATAACTACAGCTGCATGAGTGATCCCAGGAGAGGCCAGCGGAAGAACTGCCCAGCTGCAAACAACCCAAACTGGGAACCACCAGAATCGTAAGCTAAATAAATGATTGTTTAAAGCCATTGAGCTTTAGGGTGGTTTTTATATAGCAACTGTTGATGTAAGATTCAAGGTATAAAGCTTCCTTATTTAATAACAGAAAAAAATGGAGTAATCTAGGGAACTATGGTTGCTCACACCACATTTCCCTAAGTTCTTTAAGGAGTTCTGAGAAAAGGGAGATGAAGATTTTACTTAGCTACATTTTTTTGCCCCTTGGGTAGAATAAGTGTAAACTTACTTTTTTAATAATACGTGTTCTTCTGACTTTAAAAAAGAATTCCTAGCAACAGCCCACATAGTTTCTATTTCCTATTGCAGTCAGTGTGTTCCTTTTTGGCCTGAATTTTCCAGGATAGTCCTGAGTTGTCATCATCAAACTATGCATTATTAGGCTGAAACTTCTGATTTGGAGTTGGAACAATATAGAAGCTGATATGGTTTGGCTGTGTCCCCACTCAAATCTCATCTTGAATTCCCACGTGTTGTGGACTTGAATTCCCACATGTTGTGGACATGAATTCCCACATGTTATGGAAGGGACCCCATAGGAGGTAACTGAATCATGGAGGCAGGTCTTTCCTGTGCTGTTCTCATGATAGTGAATAAGTCTCATGGGATCTGATGGTTTTATAAGGGGGAGTTTCTCTGTATTAGCTCTCTGTCTTTGCCTGCCACTATCCATACATGATGTGACTTGCTCTTCCTTGCCTTCCACCATGACTGTGAGGCATCCCCAGCCATGTAGAACTGTAAGTCCATTAAACCCTTCTTCTTATATAAATTACCCAGTCTTGGGTATGCATCAGCAGCATAAAAACTAACTAATACAGATGCTATATGTATATATTTTGAATACCAAAAGTATAATTGGCAAGTTAGTCATTTTAAGACATTTTCAAAGCCTGATCTGTATTCTCACCAGGAGGACAACACCTCCCAACTTTTCACAAAAGCATGTTATTCTTTTAATGATGCAGATTGACAAAGCATGCACGTTGAAGGACATGCTATCACTGGTATTAAAGATAAGACTCACATGGACTGTGGCAAAAATAGAAATGGGGAGACCAAAAAATACACCTAATCTATTAGTCCAACCCACTGATGATGGTGACTTGAACTAGAGTGTTGGCAATGGAACTGGGGAAAAGGGATGACTTCAAGGTTTTCTTTGAAATAAAAACGACAGGCCTCACAGAGAAAAGAAACAAGAGTAACCTCTAATTCTGCTCTGAACCATTAAGTGGGTAGTAAAGGCACAAGGGGTGTGTCGGTGGGTGTGTGGGTGGGTGTGTGTGTGTGTGTGTGTGTAGGCAGGTTAAGTTTGAGATGCTTGTGAGACAACCAAGTATACATGTCAAGTATATAGTTAGATGGATGGACCTGGAATGCAGATGAAAAAATAAAATGGGAATATTAAGTGTAGAGGGCAAAGGGGCTAGCAGAGGATAGCAAAGTTAAAGAAATCAAGTGTTAAATCAGTTAGAGCTTTATAGGATCCATAGTAAGGGCTCTGGATTAATTCCAGTGGCTTCGGAAACTATGGGAAGTTTTTTAACCGGGATGTAAAAAAGTCTGAGTTACATTATAAAAATCACTTTGGCTGCAGTGAGAAGTAATGTGTGGAAAGCCAAGTTATTATACACTAGACATGATGGTGGCCTGAGGTAGTGTGTTAACAGCAAAGACAGTGAGCAGTGGCTGGGTTGGGGACATGACTTGAAGGAAGAACCAACAAGACTTGCTGACAGATGTCCTGCAGAGAATATGCTTGAGCAAATGAGCTATGAGGATAAAAAATGAAATAGATTTGAGATTTCAGAGGTGATGCAATTTCTGGGTTTAATAAGCTCCAAGGCATGTCCACAGAAGCATGGACAGCACCAAAAAAAAATTTAAAAGAGAGTAAAAATTAGGAAACCATGCTGTTAAATGAAAAATGAAAAATTTGTATAAGGTATATTGATAATCTTGTGACTCTTACATCAGCAGTGACCATGATGACACAAACGATCAGCTGTGTCCTGTTTTGTCCATTTGACACAATCCTGTAACCAAACAGCAATCTCTCCACAGATCTTCCCAGCAATCACAACCAAAAAACAAATAGTCATGTACCGCATAACAAATTTTCAGTCCACGATGGACCGCATATATAACAATGGACCCAAAAAATTTTTATGGAGCTGAAGAATTCCTATCACTTAGTGACATCATAGCCATCCTAATATAGTGCAATGCGTTACTTATGTGTTTGTGGTGATGCCGGTGTAAACAAACCTACCATGCTGCCAGTCATATAAAAGTGTAGCACATGCAACTATATACCCCATATAGTACTGGGTAATGATCATAAATGACTATGTTGCTGGTTTGTATATTTACTATACTATATATTTTATCATTCTTTTAGGGTATACTCCTTCTACTTGTTAAAAAAAATAATGAGTTAACTGTAAAACTGTCTCAGGTAGGTCTTTCAGGAAGTATTCCAGAAGAAGGCGTTGTTATCATAGGAGATGACAGCTCCGAGGGTGTTACTGCCCCTGGGGACCTTCCTGTGTGACAAGATATGGAGGTGGAAGACAGTGATATTAATGATCCTGACTCTGTGCAGGCCTAGGCTAATAGGGGTGTTTGTGTTGTCGTTTTTAACAACAAAATTTTTAATAGAAAAAGGCAAATAGGATAAGGGTATTATATTAGTCAGGGTTCTCTAAAGGGATAGAACTAATAGGATATATTCGTATATAAAGCAGAGTTTAATAAGAAGTATTGACTCACACGGTCACAAAGTGAGGTCCCACCATAAGCTGTCTGCAAGCTGAGGAGCAAGAAGAGCCGGTCTGAGCCCCAAAGCTGAAGGACTTGGAGTCTGATGTTCAAGGGCAGGATGCATCCAGCACGGGAGAAAGATGTAGGCCAGAAGACTAAACCAATCTAGACTTTCCACATTTTCCTGCCAGCTTTTATTCCAGCCGTACTGGCAGCTGATTAGATGGTGCCCACCCAGATTGAGGGTGGGTCTGTCTTTCCCAGTCCACTGATTCAAATGTTAATCTTTGGCAACACCCTTTACAGACATAGCCAGGAACAATATTTGCATCCTTAAATCCAATCAAGTTGACACTCAATATTAACCATCACAGATATCAAGAAAAAAAAAAGTAGTTTGTACAACTGTAAAATGAACTTGCATTTTTTTAACAGGAGGCAAAAAGTTTTTAAAGAGTTAAAAAGTTTACAAAGAAAAAATTTATAGTAAGCTGAGGTTAATATCAAAAAATATATATATTTTTTATAAATGTAGTATAGCCTAAGAGTACAGTGTCTGTGAAGGTTACAGTAGTGTACAGTCCTGGGCATTCACATTCATTTACCACTCACTCACTGACTCACCCAGAGCAACTTCCAGTCCTGCTGAAAGCTCTCTTCATGTCAAGTGCCCTATAGAGGTGGACCATTTTTTATCTTTTATACCATTTTTACTGTAGCTTTTTATGTCTAGAGGTGTTTAGATACATAAATACCATTGTGTTATACTTGCCTACATGCTGTACAGGTTTGTAGCCTAGAAGCAATAGGCTACACCATATAGCCTAGTTGTGTAGTAGGCTATACCATCTTGGTTTGTGGAATTATACTCTGTGATGTTCACACAATAACAAAATCACCTAATGACGCATTTCTTAGAATGTATGCCCATCATTAAATGATGCATTACTGTCAATCAAAATAACCACCATTACATAATATAAAACAGGCATATCTTGGTGCCCAGATCCTCACAGTTCCCACAAAGTAGTACACTCTTGCACTGTAGCCTTGACATGATGCCACATTCAGATGAGCATCCATCCAACATCAATCAAAAAGAAACACTGAAAAAGTATTGAAATCTTTTCAGTAAACATTCACAAAATGTCACTGGGAGATTTCGTCCTCAATCCACTTCGAAACCTCTTTTTGCTCTCAAAAATCCACAAAACCAGGTACTGCAACTGTCCCCAGCCCCACTTCTGTCTCCACCCTTTCCAGAATTTTCTCTGAAACCTGGCCCACTCTAATTTTTTCTTTCATGTCCTTCATTCTCTGAATCTTTTTCATCATGAGGGACTATTTGTCCCAACTTAATCAATCAAGCTTGTCTTCGTCTTTTTCATGACCCAGTTCTGCATTACGAAGGCCCAGAAACTAAGCTGGTGAAGTCAGTGTTCTCCTGAACAAACACAGAAGAGAAAATACTGTGATATTTCTTCGTCCTGTCACAGAAGTCATGATACTTAGAGCAATGCTTCTCATATTTCAGCATGAAGCAGAATCACCTAAAAAACTCATCAAGGCTGGGCACAGTGGCTCAAGCCTGTAATCCCAGCATTTTGGGAGCCCAAGGTGGGTGGATCACCTGAGATCAGGAGTTCAAGACCAGCCTGACCAACACGGAGAAACCCTATCTCTATTAAAAATACAAAATTAGCCGGGTGTGGTGGCATGCGCCTGTAGTCCCAGCTACTTGGAAGGCTGAGGCAGGAGAATCACTTGAACCTGGGAGGCTGAGGTTGCAGTGAGCCGAGATCACGCCACTGCACTCCAGCCTGGGCAGCAAGAGTGAAACTCTGCCTCAAAAAAAAAGCTTGTTAAAGTGCAGATTCGTAAGCCCATCCTGAGAGACTTTAGTTCAGTAGGTCTGAGTGAGGCCTGAACATGCATATTTCAAACGAGCTCCTAGGAGGATACTGATACTGCCAGCCCACCAACCTCATCAGGAGTGGCACTGGTAGAGCCCTTGGGAAGAATTCCTAAAGGTCTTTTGGGCAGAATACGATTCACCACAGTGTCTGATAGTAACACATAGCTACGCTTTTCTTCTTTTGAGATATATACGTGTATATTCATACTCTTTCAGAATAGGTTAGATGATAGAAGACTGATCAACAGATAGAACTCATTCAGGAACAAAGAGAGGGAGAAAAGTAAAGCAGAAGGAGAGAAGAAGGAAAAAGGGAGAGAAGGAGAAAAAGGAGGGAGGGAAGGAAGGAAGGAAGGAAGGAAGGAAGGAAGGAAGGAAGGGGA